>NC_068369.1:62171076-62386076 GCF_020536995.1 Dreissena polymorpha | reverse complement strand
TAACTCAGAAATTCAGTCTAAACAAATATTAGCATTCCCTTCCTGCATAATATGCATCATCCGTCTGGGATATAATTGATGTTCAAGATACTTCTGCAACAAGTCCTGGTAAAGCAGTGCACTTTGTCTTAAGCCGGTATGGAAGCCATATATTTTTCTGTGAGGTACGATAGCGTTGAATGACGAGAATAGCAGGCAAGAATAACTGTAAAATCAACCATTATCTAGAGGAGGAACAAGGTATCCGCTTGTGAAGAGTATCACGATGCCAACTCGAGCCACTGTTTTTATGGCTGTGCTCATGAAGCATACTTTATTATTTGACAATTAATGTTACAGCTAGAGCGAAATTAATCGCTTTTGCCTCTTAATAACTGTTTTTAAAATGTATCATAAAAAGTTAAATCATACATTTATGTAGTTTATTTCGACGGACGAAACCGTATTAGTTACGAATGCATCTGATAACCAGGCTCTATCAGTTGCCTCGCTGACTTATCTGATCAAACATAGTTTACAGCTTTCTAAGTGAGCCAATACGGTTGCTCAAGATAGGCCTCCTTATCAACATTTTTCATCGGGGCGCGAAGACATCTCTGGAACGACGTGCAAAATTGACATGAACTCAATCGCGTGTTCATGAATTGCGACAAAATATGCATTTTTGTTCTTCTTGATAAAGGATAAAGCAATATTTATCGATGATTCGCTTAAATGAAACACAAGACAGCGTCCAATACTAGTTATGGCGATTACGTTATGTTTTTAGAGAAACACTGCTGCTTTTTAATTGTTTAAAATTGTAAATGTATTCGACACAACATTGGTTATGGCCTCGAGGAAAATCTTCTGTAGCTATGATGTTGTTAATGCTGCAAAAAGACATTAGTCGTAAAGTAAAGATTGTTCCTGTTTGCTTGCATGTTATTAATTACATCGAATTCAAACTTTACACCATATGAGGTGTTATCACATAAGACTATTGAATGAAACAAGTCTCACGAATGTATGAAGCTTATGATGTAATTAATATAAGAATTAAAAATGTTTAGTGTATGGATTAAAATTTTGCATATTCGTTAGCAATGTGCTTTCACGTTTTGAATAACAAAATACGTATGATGTTAATAATACAAGCTTAAGAAAAATACTGATGAAGAAAATTGTGAACGGGCACGACACTATTGTTAGCATGACAGGCATAACAGAAATGGGAACATGCTAATCAACTAAGTATTAAAAGGGTATATAAACACATACCTACATGAAGATTAAAAATCCGTACATAATGTTATCATATGTTTTCAGAAGTTCACGGGTTAGAAGTAAATCTGGACATTGAATGTAAAATTAAAAGTAGAAAATTATTAAACAGATAATACCTACTATCTCCAGCAAATTTAGTCAAACTTGCTTATCTTGCATAAAATGGTCTTAGAAATTAAAACCATTAAAGTAATAAAACATATTAGCAAGACTTCATACATTGCAGGCATACTCAGAGAAGTCTGATTCCTCCTCATAATGTAATTTCATCTCAGTTATTATTAATATGTATACTAAATATGCATCTAACAACTAAAAAAAAGTATTAGTCCACGATTGAATAAAAAACAAACTTAACTATGTTTTGGTGAGTATTCTGTTACATCTTTTTATAATTGCACTTTGAAAAATTGCATGTATGCAAATAATTAAGTGATCAATCGGGGTATGTAATTTCAGATTCTATAATCCATATAAGACGTAGTCTTCCGTTCTTATCCAAATCAAACTTGTTTGTAAACAATTGTTGTATGTTTCGTATATATGTATATGCATTCTCGTTTGAATAAAATATGTTTAAACTAATTTCAGATTATGGTCTAAGGCGAGATTAGTTGATATCTTCCAAATGAACGGTTTATATATTAACAGTTCCGTTTACTAATCAGATGCATCAGATGCAAAACTAATTCGGGTTACCAAAAAGTTGTGTAACCTACACTTACGAAAACAACAAAATAATGTCAATATATATAATAGTGATTTATGGAGATGAATTTTAATTTATTTTACACGCCTTACATTTATTAGGATAAATAATGTAATCATATATATATATATATCTTTATATATACATTATTTATCCAAATAACTTAATAAGGCGTGTAAAATAAATTAAAATTCATCTCCCTAAATCACTATTTGCATCATGTGTTTTCGGCACTTATGAAATGTTTACCCCTTTGTCGAACACTCCTCATTAGATTGTATAACATTTTTATTAGTTTGGCAATCAATCGCACAAGAGTTTTAATCATATAACATATGGTTATGTTATAAAAGGGACTTGTACACAGATAAGACTTTTTATGTGTGTAGTTAAATGCCGTTAATTGCTAGATTTAAGCAATGAACTGCAGAGCTAGATAATAAAAACAAGAATATAACTTAAGCAAGATTTTATTTAAATTCTGTTACTTTAGTTTTCCAAATAATTGTTCGTGGCTTTGTCTCTACAATAAATATACCTTGTCGGTCAATTTTATGATCATTAAAATACTATTATATAACAACTGTCGGCTTCTTGATTGCAGCCAAAACAAATTTCCATAATAGATGTGTTTTTTATAATAATTTGTGATGAAATCGGTCAATTTGTTTTGACCGATTTCATTATCATTGATATTCTATATTATATATCCAAAATTTGGGCTTATTGATAGACGTCAAAAGACGTTATTTTGTTTGTAATACTTTGTAATGTAATCGGTCATTTTCATATTGTTTTGGTCAAAGATGTTAAATCGTTACGTCACATGATTGTTTTTCTGGAGTTTCAATATTCATATATTTATCCAAGAACACAGTTATACGTGTAAGGCTATTTTTATTACAATAGCATTATAGCAGTTTTGGAGCGCGATTTTGTTGTTAGAAACAGTTCAAAAAAGTATTCGGTCTATTCATTTTACAACTTTCTTTATGTTCATCATACCCAAAACAAACATTAGGATGTCTTGTCTTAAACGGTTATCGTGGAATAAGAATGACCTTAGTTTATTTCAACAATGGCAATCATATATGGCTGTTGCGCATCTGATATACAATCGTCATCACCTGCTTCGCGTATCTTCTCTGATCCTGCCGATTGAAACACATTTTGAAGTGAGCTAGATTGTCTCAAGATATAACCTATCAGCATATTGTATCGAGGTGTGAAGATATTTCCAGGACCTTATAACTTATAGATTTATATACAGTAAGTTGTTTGCATATACATGCTATGTATTTACTCTCCATATACATTTCTTAAGCATAAACCGTTGAAAGCAGTTGAGTCTACAAAAAACATGATTCCAATCGTTAACACACAAATAGTATAGACGAGAACGATTATTTGTGTTATCTTTACGAATGAATAGAAGTGCAATTTTCGGAATGGAACATATATTCCCACGAAATTAATATAGTAGCATTTTGGGATTTACAGAAGACATTCCAAGTATTACAACTGATTGTTGACGCTTTGTAAAATTAAACAATTTTTGTATTTACCATCATAGTTTTAAAAAGCAATCGAATACGCATTTCGGAATTTAACATGAATTTTATAAAACATAGTTCGTTATTTTCAAAGTCTACAAAATTAGTGAATACTTAACACTTGGATAACATCGTTATCGGTGATACGGTGAATTAAACCATAAAGCAGCGTTAAGTTCTTATACACGCAATTCGGTATTTCCCTAGAGAGCAACCGTGCAGCCATTAAGATATCGAAGGAATGCAACATATCTCTTTAGGTATTTTTAGCTAACTTACTGTCCAATATATATTTGAAGCTTCATAATATCCATGTATTGTTTGGTACATAAAATAGAGTCTTTAATTGAAGTATCTTTTGAATGTTCGTCTTAAAATATATCATATTTATGTATGTTTACTATTTCTCCATCTTGAAATATATAAGTGAAATATTCTACATAATCACAGTTGATAATAATATACCCCCGAGTCGATAAATCATCGATTTTTTTAGCGCGACTTCGTTAAAGTCATTATTAATATATTACATGAGTGAATTTTTTTAACTTAGAATTTACATTATACGATAGTTGTGAATACTTTATTATATATGTTTCAAATATAAATTTACGTTTTAAATAAATAACTGAACATTATTTTTCATTTTATGATTAATGAACACATAAATTGGAAATCGTGTACGCTTTACCGCGTTTAAATAATATATAGTATGCGGTACATGAATGCCCGATATAAGTTCAAGCCCGATTCATCTTTTTTCAGCGTTCAAACATAAATCTCTGCTGTTGCAATATTTAATGATGGTAAATTTAGTCAATATCAGGTAAAACAGCGGTCCGTGCATTTTGATCTCATTCCATATATTTCCAAGTATATTCTGGCAACTATATTATTTCGGGCGATTCCAAATCCCTTGAATGCACAATGGTTCGGAGTTTGTTATCATATTAATGTGTATAAGCTGTGTTTGCTTAACGAAAGCAGTTTTTAAAAAAATCATCGCGTGCGCGCTATCAGATATTGCAGGGAAGCACAACCAATAAATAAAACCCAAATACAAATACATACATTAGTACATTATAAACGAAATTGCCATTATGGATGCTAAATTATGCGTGCATTGAAAAACAAAAGTATAACTTATTCAATATAATAGAAAGTATCTTTTTTGCTTTTCGAGTGCGAACGTTTACCAACTACAAAATAATTCCATCATTTTATTAAAACTTGCCCATTCAACGACTGTGTCGTTGTCCGTTTTTTGACATCAACAATTCAGGAATCTTAGCCGGATGAAAACAATCATACTTGTGTAATCCATCAATCTAATTAATACCTCATACATCACATATTCTCTTCATCCAATGTATCACGGAATTTATTATGAAAAGGTGTTGGTAAATATCCCATTGAACAGTAATATTGATCGATTCGACAATAACCCTGCTTTTCGCTATGTATTCTTCGCAACATATTTTGAAATAATTCAACGCAGGCATTTTAATTCAGCGTAAGTCAATTTTCATGTAGTAAACGTTCTTAACAATTCTGTTCTAAGGTAAGGTATATCGACATTTTTAACTGATCTTTTTCAATAGATAAGTGTATCTCATCGGTCAATCAAATGATGAACTGTGTCAGGTTCACATGATTTTGGCTCTAGATATGTTTTATCAAGATGTATTATCTTATGCGTGCCAACAAATCGTGTATAACAAATATACGGCGAAGGTGCGAATAACTAATCCATCAACCATCAAAGTGAAAAACGTAAGCTAGCAAAAAGCAAAGTTTGAACTAAATTTCTAAAAGTTAAAAGTACATTTCGATAAATACATGCACTAAACAGGAAACGGAAAGGTGTTTTCATGTTATCAGGAATACCAAATCTAGCAAACTCTGATTTGAGAACGTCCGTAAGTTAAGCTTACAATATTCGTTTCAAACTAAATTATTTGAATCAAACAAACAACAGGAGTTTTGCATCTCAAACACAATACATAAAACTTAATCTACATAAAAAGCGATTTTCCGTCTAAGATCTTTATAAAAAGGAATTTTTATATTCTTCATTAAATATATTTAAACTCAAAAATAAAGAAGATGAATACAACAAAATGAATTCGTTTAATGTGCTCGTTCTATGAGTATTTAACCAAGTATAAATAAGCCTCATCATCAATCTCGAGTATTTGAATTCCACACGCAATGATTTACACATTCTGTCTATCACAACCAGACAGGAATCACACTAGTCTCTGGATAACTTAGTGTGCATAATGTTTGCTGATAGAGATCAACTAAATGTGTTTACGGTTTGGAATTTGTGTATGATGTTAGAGAGTGAAAGAGGACATACTCATGAACTGAATTAATTGTCGATGATAAAATAAATAACGGTGAATACATACAAAACATTATAGGTCTTAAAAATTAAATATCGTAAACGGTTAACATGTTTCAAAATATGCATTCACTGCATTCATTTCAGGCAAAGAGATGTTGTTTAGAAAACCCCAAGTGATATATCGACAAGGACTCTACTGCTAACTTCGTAATAAATCATCCAAGCGGTCGCGGGAAGAATACACAAGCTGTAGAAAGTGTCAAATATCCTTACTACCAAATGGTTAACTAGATTGTTGCATTGTTGCTACGTGGAACTAGTATCATGCATTTATAAAACTGCTTCGTTTCTTAAACATTCATTTTAAATGTGTTGTTTTTAGCGTTTTAACGAATGTAATTCAAATGAATTCAGATTGTCAATATACCAAAACAATGATCGACACTAAAAAAAAAACATTGTAAAGAAAAAACATATGCAACGCAATTAATATGAAAACCAACAAAACATATAAAAGAAGCTTTGACAATGCAGTATATAAATGTTCATTCATTACAATTTAAACTATGCGTGTATGCTAATCGTGTGCATTTGCATTACCATTATAAGGTTTGAACTAGACCGCATTACATTTTGCTTTATATTTAAATGAAAATATACTAATGCGATGTATAGTTGAATTACTTATAAAAAAATCTTTGTAGTATGTACTTCAAAAAAATGTCCGTGAATATGCAAATTATCGAATTCCGTCGTTTGCAATTCTTCTTCAGAGTTTCGATGGTGCCAGACAAAATCAATGTTGTACATAAAATGCACATTCGAATCTCGAGGAAAAAATATGCAATCATAAAACACATCTCATTTATTAATTTATCAAGGAAAAACACGCTATTTAAATAAAACCGTCGCCATTGCCTTCAAACGTTCAGCCAATTACCGGGAAATATTACAAAATTACAAAAGATATATTTTCCCTCGTTACAATAACTTGAAAGATTTGAAAGAAATCCCAACAGCCATGTGAACTACCGACGATGTTATGTTTTCGTATTCGCTTTTCAGTAAGTGTTCGAAGAGTATGCAAGTATATTACAATACGGTCAGTTATCAGGCGCTCATGTTTGGTTCATAAAGGTTTGTTGTTGTTTTTTCCTTTTTATGCAGATTAGATTTTACATGTGTATTTCTGACATACAAAGCGGTAAACGATTTTACTTCAGTAAAATGGCATTCATTTGTATAGCATTTTATAGCTTCACCATGCTGTTGCCCATCGTTTCTGCTTTTGCTCATCATCCATATATAAACAATGTCAAACTTAAGTTGCATCAGCAGGAGATCATGCATATCATCATTTGAGGTACTTTTTAAGACAAGTAAACGCTAGCCATACAAAAAGAAATATAAAAAAGCACAGAACAAAATCACACATGTAGCAAACTGGAGTCAAAACCTCGGAACGGTAAATACTAAGCATATAAATCGGGATTATAAATCGTATAAAGTGTGCCCAAACAGCAAACTTGACCCTCATTTTTCATTATAAAAAAATAAGTCTTAATACAAATAATTCTCGAAGAATCACAATTTAAATCAAACTGCAATACAAAAAGAACTAAAAAATGAATACGCCTCAGTTGAATTACTAGACAGTCGTTTGCTAAACAGACCACCTAAACTTTAACTGCAACAAACACAATGCGCTAAAAAAACAAGAATGAAATACATCTTGTCTGTTAGTAATAAGCTATAGAGATATGGCCTCATGGAGTTTTATATTCAGATAATCGTCATGCAGTAGAAATTATTCATTATTGATGTATTATAAAACATTTATAATGTATGGTTGCATGTCATAATAAACGCATTTAACAACTGCACAATGATTACATCTTTCATCGTCAAAAGATTGAATTGAACGTTTTCAGGGCCTTTTAATGTGAATGAGAATGTTCTGAGATACCACATATAAATAGAAATTAGCATTTATCAGAAAAATGAAATATTTGGACTTTGGTATGGGGAGAAGTGTATATCAGAAATTGATATTTTAATAGGTACAGACAAGAGTATATGTCTGTATGAATTACATTTACGCGCGGTCTTCTTTTATTTCATTTCAACATCTCGGAAACAGAAAGCGCTTAATTTTGCAGATTAAAAAAGAGAAGAAAAACAAATAATAGAAAGGATACTACGAAATATAGAAAACAGATGAAACCCTTCTAAGCACATTACATTTGATAGTACTTAAATGCTGAAAAAATAATAAATATACTTAAAGATCTCTGTCTGAAGGAGGGAAGGAAACGAATGGAGTCTGCGACATAATGCCATGGCCTTTCCCGACATAAATGATAAATCTTTTCAAAATTACGTTTGAAACTTCAAGGAAATTAAAACATAACAAATTGAAAGAATAAAGAATGTCATATGAAGTCGGAAACGAAAGAAATGTGTTGTGCTGTCGAGAAAAGATTGTTTATATTTCTAATCGAGCTACATAATTCATGTATCTACAGTTTCACATACTCATCCAAAGAATAAACTAACATTAAAGGGGCCTTTTCACAGATTATGGCATTTTTTTAACTTATTCATTAAATGCTTTATATTGATACATGTAAACATTGGATCGTAAAAGCTCCAGTAAAAAATCAAGAAAAAAATTAAAAAAGGGAAAAGAACATTGCCCGGAGCAGGTTTCGAACCAGTGACCCCTGGAGTCCTGCCAGAGTCCTGAAGTAAAAACGCTTTAGCCTACTGAGCTATTCCGCCGAGTACTCATTCTTGACGTATTTTATACCTTATATAAGCAATCTTCGTAGTTTCACAAAATTTAACGACAAAAACATAACTCTCCAAATTATTCAATCGTTTCGCGTTGCAACGCTTTATAATTTTTAGGTTTTAAAATCGTCAAAAGATGCATATAATGGCTATATTAGAGCATGGTTAATGTTTAGTATTACTGTTTCCTCACAAATATCATAACTAAAACGAAAACTTACGAATCTGAAACAACTTTTTTCAATTTTGTCAATTTACCAAAGCGTGAAAAGATCCCTTTAAAACAGAAGGGAATTCATCAATAGACTTACTTTCCTATAAAAGTTTCACAGTTAGCCAACCTGGATCTTATATTGTTGACAGTAGAATTAAATTTGAAAAATGGTGAGTGGTCTAATCAATTAACTTAATAATTTCAAATTACCTTTATCTATTGGCGAACAGCATTTTACGATTTACAAAACTAATATGTACTAAAATTTACAAATTGAACGAGTAAAGGGCATTAAGATATCAAAAAAGTAAGTTTATTAACATGCAAAAATGTCCAAAGAATTTTTCATTTCGAAGCAGCAAGAGCTGTTACGTTTTCACAACAGCGAATTATTGCTTACATAATGCATATAGATCAATACATAATTACATGTATACGTTGATAGTTCTTGTAATTTAAATTTATTTTACACATGATGTTGTTTTTTCTTGTGTTTAATCAGTTTATGATATAATCAAAAGCTATATCAACTCTTGAGGCAAAACAAAGATATCACAAAAGAACAAAAAGTAATTTAATTTGATGTAACCGCTAAAAAGCATTGTCGGAGTGATATTATTTTAACGTTTTCCGTTCTTGTGTGCGTCCGTTCATCCTCCGTCCATCTTTTCGTCCATCCTGAAAACCTTTGAGTTCCGAACCATATCTCAGAAATGCTTGTTCTGATTTCAGTTACGGGATTGTTTCTGTCTTGAGTTATATCTCCAATAACATATGAGTCACAGCCATGACACTTACCGCAGTTGTTCTCAATCATCTGGGGCTGAGTCACAGGCAATACTTATTATCCTAGTGGCAAGGTCAAGGGCAAGTATTGAGATCAAAGATAACAAATTTGATGAATTATTCATAATTAAGCAATAACTTTACTTTACATTAAGGCATTCTGTAAAAACTTTCTACAATTGTTCTCCTTGTCCTGTTATGTGTCACAGGTAAAAGTCAGGTCTCTTTGGTCAAGGTCGAGGTCACACACTGAGGCCAAATAATACACAGTTTGATTAAATATGCCTGTTTTGTTATGATTCTATCATAAAATCAAGGCATTTTTGCATATCCATAATCATATTTTGCGGATGTAATAAATTTAATGAATTCGCTTGTTGTTTAAATTTTCAATAGCACATGGAACATGTACGCCAATATTTTTTTTAAGATTTATTTCAAAGGGATCACAAGCTCTCGCTTGTAAAGAAACTATTCAGTTAACATGCCTTTTTTTCGAATTTTAAAAGCCATGGACGCTCTTATTACTAACATTAAGTAAACATAGACCATGGATAAATAGAGAGAATATATAGACGACATACTAATGTACACTTAAAAATCTGGCGAGGCAAATATTTACATATCGGTAAAGTCATAGAGGATACTTGTTGGATTTATATCGATTTTAATTCACGAGTGATTATAGACAATATCATCACAAGTGGCATAGACACGAGTGAAAATACTTTTTCTATAATCACGAGTGAATTAAAATCGATATTTCACCAAATCAAACAATTTTCTTTTTATCGTATGTTACAAATGATTATTTTTGACGATGCTGCGAAGCAGCTCGTCTAAGTTATCATACCATGAAAATAAATCTTCACAATGGCGACCTATGTAAAAGACCGAGCCAGTCCGATTGAGATAGCTCGATTTTTCTAATCGGCATACCTCGCTGAATATCATTGATAAAGGTATAGGAAGCTCAGCTATAAATAGGACATCATATTCTGGGAAAAAGATTTAATAATAGTTTGAAAACGTTAATTTTAAATCAGTTATATTCAATCCATTTTATGTTTATAGATCAATGAAACAACTATGCATTTTCTGTATTGCATTTGACATTTGTCGTGATTCAGTAAATAAATTGCGAATTAAAACGTGTATAATTAACTTTCAACGCGATCATGAGTGTAAAGAAAACGAATTATTTCGAACCTGCCATTTGTAAACGTTGTTGCGACTATGGTATATAAACAGCATAATAGCCATATGACATCTGTGAAACTCGCTCTTATGCGTGCTTTCTCATTTTGCATATTTAATAAACTTTTCAAACAGAAATTACAGAGCCACTTCAGTGCACATACTATGTTTGATAATTCATTCGTTTGTTGGATATTGTTTGCTGTTTTAAACACATATTAGGTCATATCGCGGAGATTTAGTTAACCTTACCATGTGTTCATGGGCGAACTCACGTATTGAAGTGCTCTTACGACTTATGTGTTCATACCTACTTCGGAAATTATCATGAATTATTGCCGTACTTAACGAACAAGCATGCCTAAGCTTATTGAATTAGAGAAAAAAAAATAATCAAAAGAGAAAAATTATATGTTCATGCACATGGGCATGTGAAATCACGTCCGTACACATATCATCATTAACTTAGGAAAGGAAACAACGAAAAATAAAGTTTGGTATGATATACATGTGAAATTTAAGAGCATGGTGTAATTAAAGAGCATGTCAAGTTTTGAATTTATATGCTCAAACGTAATGTTATAACCCACAAACGTTTTACTGTAACAGAACGTTTTTTTAAGATAAGTTGTACAGAAAATACACGTCGAATATCTTTTTAAAGATATTTCTTGTTATATTTGATCGAGAATGTAACCCGCCTCCCAGTTTCGCTGAATGGATCAAGTTCCCCACGGGTACTTCTTCCCCGTACCCCTATTTTTTTTTCGTATCCATTTTTTTTCGTACCCATTGTTTTTTGGTACCCAATTTTTTTTTCGTACCCAAATTTTTGCTCGTACCCAAGTTTTTTTTCGTACCCATTTTTTTCCTACCCAATTTTTTTTCGTAACCAAATCTTTTTTCGTACCCATTTTTTTGGCATAATTTTTGTACCCACACATTTCGTACCCATTTTTTTCCTACCCAAAATTTTCGTACCCACATACACAATTGTGGTGATGTAGATAAACTTAAATAGATGCTTTTATATCAATCCTCTTCAAAAGCATCGTCACACCAGTACTGTCCGTACTTTGATTGTATTTTTGCCATTCCGGACAATATAATTCCCAGTTGGGAACCCCGAAATGTTATGACATGTATGTTCAAGGGAAGCTTATCCGTCAATCGTAACACTTCGTCCATCTCCGGATTCTCCGTAAAGAGTGGACTCGTACCTGTCTACCAGCCATCTTGACTTTAATACACCCAACGCGTGATCCGCCTGCGTTATAAGGCGATATACTACGCATTATTATCATTCCACATCATTTTCTTTTTACTTTGTTATGCAAAAACAAGTAATTGATTTATATATAATTACATAATAAATCATTATTTGACTTGTACGGCAAACGGTACATTGCATGGTATTGTTTACATTTCAGAGTTAAAATGGATTTCAAGTCTGATCTAGAATATGCGATGAGCAGGCTGAAGATAGAGTTTAGTTTTAGCGACTACCAATTGAAAAGCAGTCTTTATGATTTAAAAGATACGATCGCAGTTCTTCCAACTGGCTCAGGAAAATGCATTATGCTCAGGAAAAAGCATTATTTTTCAGGTAGTAAGATGTTTTCGCGATCTTAACCATGATTGTTATAAATGTATTTTGTTGAAAATAAGCAATTTGCTAATTCGACACCTAGCGATTATTCATATGTATATCTGATTGTTTACTATTCACATATTTCTAAGTAACAATGGACACATTCCTAGTTTAAAGAATGAAAAAAGTTGCATTTTCCGATTGCATTTTCCAGTTCATTCAAAAATCGTGTTATTAAATAATTTAAATATTGATTGCTGGAATTACGACAGAACAACATCATTTTTGTAATGTGTCTTGTTTTTACATGTTTGTTTCCCAAAATACCTCACTTACAGAGACAGCAACACCAAATGCTATAGAAAACCTTATTGAAAATCTGCAATTCAAGAACACGCCCAAAGTATAAGCCAATCCACCCGGCTACAGAAAGTCCGCATATGTGTGCGGAAAATTGTATGCAGAGTATTGGAACACATTTTCCACACCTTTTCCGCAGTTTTTCCAGAGGTAAACCAAAAAAGAGAGGGGAAGTATGCGGACATTTGTATGCAGAATTATACATAAAAATGCGGAAACCATAGATATATGCGGACATTTATATGTGGAAACAACAAATATATGCGGATATTTGTATGCGGAAAAATTCGGACAATTATATGTGGAAAAATGCGGACAATTATATGCGGAGAATTTTCCGCATACAATTACAGCCTACAGATACCAGGGGAGGGGGGGGGTGTCTATAGTAAGAGTTCAACAATTAATTGTTGAGTTTAAATAAAAAACAAATTCAAAATATTACCTTTTGAAATCTTCTTAACATGACAGTTTTATCATTTACATATACTCTTGACATAATCGGATGAACATCACTGAAAAATTATTGAAACAAATATTTCAAACATGAAATAAATTTTATTTTATTTAAACTTATCTCAACGGATATTTACACTATGCACAACGGATATTTACACTCTAAAAAGCTAACACAACGGATATTTACGCTGTAAACACAATGGATATATACACTCTTAACAAAAATAATACTCTAGTGTTTCACAGTTCTTCACTTTATTTTTACTCCTCCTGTGTGTACAGGCGGCGGAACAACTTCTGTGCAGCCTTACTGGTATCTGCTATGCCAGTGATGTCTGATAGTAGCTGGGCCTGAAATAAATGTTAACATTAAATTCTATAACTTCATATAAAAAGTTTGAATTCCTTTCTTTCTTTTTTTTGCTCAAAGAAAATTAGTTCTTGGTCATCACTTTTCTGTGACATAATAAGACGTTAAAATAATTTGACAAATTACAGAAAAATAAAGAAACAGTAAAGATAAAATTGTTTGAATCTGTTAAAAGTGAATTCAGATCAGTTAGCAACAACTGATGCTTCTGTTTGCCACCGCATACTGTAGTTTTGAGTTATATACTTTTTTTAATAATTACTTTTGTGTATCCACCATATGTCCTGTTGACAGCGTCTGGTGCAGGCAGGTCTTGATAATCTGGTTGAGGATCTTGTTGTTGTTGTTGGAGTTGTTGTTGCTGCGGTTGTTGTTGCTGCGGTGGTTGTTGCTGCTGCTGGTTTGGTTGCTGCTGGAGTTGTTGTTGTTGCTGTTGCAGTGGTTGTTGCTGTTGGAGAAGTTGCTGCTGTTTGAGAAGTTGCTGCTGAAACTGTTGCTGTGTCTCTGTAAGTTAGCCATCAAGCTTTCAAAAAAGTATGACAAACCATTGAAATCAATAAATCTGTAGTCATCTACCATTAATATTGAAGTCCTACTGGTGACTGAAATAAATGTAATTTTGATCTTATATCACATTTTAAATAAGTCAATTTAGGAGATAAAGTGTCAGGTTGCAGGATAGCTCAGTCTGTAGAACACCAGCCAAGTTAATTAGTTCTTTTTGCTCAGGTTAGCTTAAAACTAAACAAAATTATGACAAAATATATTTTACACAGTATCTTTTTATTTTAACTTAATTTGTTGGTATGATTAGTACAAATTTAATATTGCTACAATTAGAATGATGTGTAATTCTACTGGTATGAACATGCACAGAGAAACCTAAACATTTAATGAGTGCTCATCATTCACTCTGCACAAAACTCCATGTAAGCCTCCGATCCCTAGCATAATAAACTTCCAATACTACATTCAACCTTATTAATTTCTATACATTAGGTCTTATTACTTCCTTTATCAAGCTGCAAGCTGCAGTTAGTGAAAATTCGTGTGACAGCAGCATTTAAATTAATATTTGCCACACTATTACCTCAAATATCACATCCAAAAAAGGTCTACAATGATGACATAAAAAGCATAAATTTTAAGGAATATTTGGAAATATTATGAAAAGCACAAACCTTCAGTTGTTGTTTTATTCCTAGACAGACTGCTGAAACACTGTATGCATCACTCTTTAACAACACTTCATGTCACTTTCCAAATGATATCAATACATTATTATTTTAAGAAATTGTTGGTAATGGAAAAACTCATCTCTACACTTGGAGACTTTTCTAACGCATCACTTAATCATATCAATATAGCTCCCTTATTTTTGAACGGCTTGTGATGAAATTTGGACCAAGAATAATTCAACACATATCTGATAATTTCTGAAAATTTAATTGAAATTGAAAAACAACAAAATATTAAACTTAACAAATTAAAAACGTCACTTCAAAAGTCAAATTCGCAAACTCGTACGACGTTAATTAATAACAATGTGAAAAGTAAAACGCATAAACTTACACGTTTCAATAACTGACCGGCTTGCAACATGCCGATTGAGCCGTTTCGCTCCTGAATATTCATACGAGCCATATTGTTTTTCTTTAATTAATGTTATGTTTTTCTTGTGTAAAAACTAACCTAGAATTGTGAAATTGAAATTAAATTGGAATAACATGTATATCGCCTTTTACTACACTTGGTGATTTTTCTAACGAAACACTTTTAAAACTTACATATCTCAGTAATGAGTAAATAGTTTTATTTAAAATTGCACATGTGATCATTTGACTACAATATGTGAAAGCTTACGATAAAATCATTCATCCGTTACGATCGGGCGCTTTAGCAAGTGGGAAAGGTAGCCTGTAAAATGCAAAGTGCGCGATTGCGCTCCTAAATATTCATACGAGCTATATTGTTTTGTAAATTAGTTTTGTGTTTTCTTTGTGTAAGAACCCACCTAAAATAATTAAAATGAAATAAAACTAGAATTAAATCGCGTTTCAACATTTTTACGTGCAAAAGCATAGAACCACACCTACCCCACGTGCTAAAGCGTCCAATCGTCACGAATGAATGATTTTATCGTGAGCTTGCATAGAATGTACTCAAATGATTGTATGTAAAAAATTTAAATAATATCTTTACTCATAATTATTCATTTTAACAAGTTTAACCTGTATTTTTTCTAACATGTGTAGTGTACTCCGGTATTTCAAACTTAGAGGTAAATCTTCTGTGTTTGACTTCAGCCAATCAGAAAAGGCTGTTATATGTTATAACCAATAGATAAGCAGCAGACAAACCAACATCTGGGGCTAATCAGATAGTTTGTAAACCTGGACTGTAGGTTGATATTCACAGAAATCAGAGTGTGTATACAACTTGAACAGGGTTAAGAAATTTTAACTTGAAGAAATTGCTTTGAAAGTTACTACTTCTACTACTACTACTACTACTACTACTACTACTACTACTACTACTACTACTACTACTACTACTACTACTACTACTACTACTACTACTACTACTACTACTACTACTGCTACTACTTGTAACTATTACTACTACTACAACTACTACTACTTCTACTACTACTACCACCACTACCACCACCACAACCACCACTGGTAAAACAACTACAACTGCTACTGCTACTACAACAATAACTACAACAACAACAGCTACTGCTGCTACTGTTACTACTAATTCTACTACTGCTTCTGCTACTACTTCTACAATTACAACCACCACTACCACCACCACCACCACCACTGGTACAACAGCTAAAACTGCTACTACAACAATAACTACAACAACAACAGCTACTGCTGCTACTGTTACTACTACTACTACTACTACTGCTTCTACTTCTACTAATACTATCATAGTATTACTACTTCTACTTGTACTACTACTACTACTACTAGTGCCACCACCACCATCACCGCTACTGATACAACAACAACTACAACTGCTATTACAACTACAACAACAATTACTACTACAACTACTACTACTACTATACTATTACAACTACTATTACAACTACTACTACTGCTACAACTTCTATCACTACTACTTCTACTACTACTGCTGCTACAAGTAATACTTCTACTACTACTACTACTACTACTACTGTCAATTACCACTACTTTCACTACTGGTACTCCTTCTTCTGCTGCTGCTGCTACTACTACTTTACTACTACTACTACTACTACTACTACTACTACTGATACTGCTGCTGTTGCTAGTACTACTACTGCTACTACTACTACTACCTCTACTACTACTACTCCTACTACTACTACAACCACCACCGCTACTGATACAACAACAACTACAACTACTACTGCTCTTACAACAACAACAGCAAAAACAACAACAACAATTTTGTCTGAAACAGCACTCAGATTTGTTTGTGCGAAAATGCCTAAGTATTGAATACTTGTAAAAATGACAAAGTGTTTTCCGCACACATCTGACTGTGAAAAAGCCTGAAATAAACTAAGCCCTATCTTTCCGCATATAAAAGTGTATTTTCCGCATACAAAATCAAGCTTTCCGCATACAAAAATCTACTCTCCGCATATAAAAACCAAATGTCCACAAAAATATGTGGACAAATTATGCGGACATTGTCCGCAATCTCATAAAAAATCATATGTCCGCATATTTTCAGTCTCTTTCCGCATTATTCCGCATATTTTCTTCATAATGCCACATATTTCAACTTATTTTTACTCCTTTTCCACATGCAAATTCGGAAAATGTGCGGCCGGGCAGACCGCCCTAATATTTTTGGGGGAAAAAAAGAAAGAATGCCAATATTCACAAATATGAAAAGTATGATATGATAATGCATGAAGTGCTGCCTGAATTAAAAGACCAACATATTGAGTTTCTAGTCACCATTATGTACTGTGATAATTTTGAATCTCAAGGCTATTGCTTTCAACTACTTTGCCATGAACTAGGAAAACATGCATATTGGCCTGAATCCAGTACACAACCAGAAGCCAGAAGATCGAATTTAGCACAATTTCACAAAGACTACACGGACAGAATGAAAGCTCACATTATTTCTGAGCTGAGAAAGAACAATCCAAAAGTTTGTTTTTGCAACAGTTGCCATAGGTATGGGTCTAAACACGCCTTCAATTGCAAGAGTTATTCATATGCAGCCACCTACAACACTTGAAAAGTACATGCAAGAAATCGGTAGAGCAGGTCGCAACGGTAAACCTGCAAGTGCCTTGTGTTATTATAACAACAGTGACATTGCGAAAAACAGGAAAGGCATGGACGTTGAAATGTGCTCATACATTCAAAACAATTCCACATGCTTGCGCTTACATTTGGTTAATCATTTTGGCTACAGCAGGGTCTTGACTTCAGGGAACCAGAACAGTTGTTGTAGTAATTGTATGGCTGGTTAAATGACTGAGAGATGCCAATTAGAACCATTTTAACTCTGAACCATGAAATAATTTATTCACAACTATGTTTAAAGTACTTGTTTGTTTTTATTCACTATAACATACATTATACACGCAATTTAAAGTATATAATAAGAACAGGAACTATACAAACAGGTATGTATAGGTCCCTTATAGAATTGGGCAACATCGTTCAATTAAGTACATGCTATTTACCTATCCTTAAACAGGACACAGTTGCTTAACCTTTCACATTTGATCAATCCAAAATTAATTTACTTGAAATTGAATAAGAAATACCAGATGTTTCCTGGTCACGTTTTGTAAAAATAGTCAAAACAAGATGTATTTTAATGCGAAAGACAATGTCATGTTTACTGGAGTATTTAATAACTATAAAAAATTTGACTTATTTCAGCTAATCACATTTTAATGGTTTTTTAGCAACCAGGTCAATAACAAGGTGTTTATAGTGTATTCTTAATGTTTATTTTGGGTACTAATCAGTTCTGATTAGGATGACTACCTTTATGCATACATATATGTTACACTAGTCCAACTAATTTAGGTCAAAAACGGACAATGTAATTCAATTTTGCAACTATCAATATTGGTCCTTCTTTATCCATTGCAAGAAGTCACTAAATGCCTGGTAAAAACAAGAAATTTATGTTTAATATCTTTGCAATTTATTGCATATTTAAATAATGCTATTATCACACTATATGTATATTGAAAATCGTTACAATAACAATAAACAGCTCTATGCAACTGGATTTGCTTGTTTAACTCATAAATGTAGCACTATATTTTGACATTATTCTGATAATATTGTAAATATATACTGGTATGTGCTTATAGAATGATTAAATATAATATAAAAATTAACATCTCTTAAAGAACAGTTTTATAGTGCTGTCTTTCTGTATTATTTAAGTTTTAATTACCATACTTTTTGGGCTGAAATGAACATAACCATAAAAGCTCAATGTCTGTCTATATTGTTCCAATGAAGCAATAAATGCAAACGGTAAATATAATATAACTTATTCACAATAATCGTAGAAAGCATTACTAACAAAAATATACACCGGCAATTGTGTGTAAGATTAAATACAGGACTTACATCATCAGGAAACTCATAAATGTTGAAATGATAATCACTTTGTGTTAACAACTTTAATGATTAAAATTTCCAGTGTCTGAGATCATACTTAGATTTCAATGTTTCAACAGTACATAAAAAATTGGTTTTTTACAAAGGAACACATTTAAATGGTTTATACCCCATAAACGTAATTAATACCTTTAAATTGTGTGAGTACCTGGGCTGGAATCTTCTAAGAGAAATGTAAAACTAAATTTGACTTGGATGGAAATTTTGTATCAATTTTACTGTGCCAAATTCAACAAGTTATGCTCTCAAAATGAAAAATTTACTTCACTGCATAGAATACTATTTAGAGTTGCACAAAAATATGCCAGAATCATGTACATTGATATGAAAAGAATAAGTGATTTTCTTAGACAAAACTGTTAATTACATATTCAGAATGTATTATTGTAATATTCATTCGGTTTTTATGCTCCCCCCAAAAAAAAATTGAGGGGAGCATATAGTCGCCGCTTCGTCTGTCCGTCCGTGTGTCCGTCCGTCCGTCCGTGCACAATTTTTGACCGGGCTATTTCTCAGCAACTAATGACCGGAATTCAATTAAACTTTATGGGAAGCTTCACTACCAAGAGAAGATGTGCATATTATCAGCCGGTTCTGGTCGGATGATTTTTCACAGAGTTATGGCCCTTTGAAATTTTCCATTAACTGTACATATAGTGCAATTCTTGTCCGGGCTATTTCTCAGCAACTAATGACCGGGATTCAATGAAACTTTATGGAGATTCACTACCAAGAGGAAATGTGCATATTATCAGCGGGTTCTGGTCGGATGATTTTTCACAGAGTTACAGACCTTTGAAATTTTCCATTAACTGTACATATAGTGCAATTCTTGTCCGGGCTATTTCTCAGCAACTAATGACCGTAATTCAATGAAACTTTATGGGAAGCTTCACTACCATGCACATATAGTGCAGTTCTTGTCCGGGCTATTTCTCAGCAACTAATGACTGGAATTCAATGAAACTTTATGGGAAGCTTCACTACCAAGAGGAGATGTGCATATTAACAGCCGGTTCTAGTTGGATGATTTTTTCACAGAGTTATGGCCCTTTGAAATTTTCCATTGTACATATAGTGCAATTCTTGTCCGGGCTATTTCTCAGCAACTTATTACGGGAATTCAATGAAAGTTAATGGGAAGCTTCACTACCAACAGGAAATGTGCATATTATCAGCCGGTTATGGTCGGATGATTTTTCACAGAGTAATGGCCCTTTGAAATTTTCCATTGTACATATAGTGCAATTCTTGTCCGAGCTATTCCTCAGCAATTTATCATGGGAATTCGATGAAACTTTATGGGAAGCTTCACTACCAACAGGAGATGTGCATATTATCAGCCGGTTATGGTCGGATGATTTTTCACATAGTTATGGCCCTTTGAAATTTTTTATTAACTGTACATATAGTGCAATTCTTGTCCGGGCTATTTCTCCCCAATTACTGACTGGACTTCAATGAAGCTTTATGGGAAGCTTAACTACCTTGAGAAGATGCGCATGTTATTAGTGGGTTCTAGTTAGATGATTTATTTAGAGAGTTATGGCCCTTTGAAATTTTTAAGTTGCTAAACCATCCATCGTATTATTTTGACCAAAGTTATGCCTCTCAAGACGTTTCCTTTTATCTGAATATATAGTGCAATATTATGACAAAAAAACCTTTGGGTAGCATCACCCGTCTCCGACGGTTTCTTGTTTAGTACCAAAGCGCTTTTCTCTTACTTTATTACGCAGACGTCGGGGCGGCGCAGATCGCCGAAAAGGTGTCCATGCTGGAGAAACAGCGCGAGGAGCTCCGGGACGACGTTGCCTACCTGAAGTCGCAATCCATGCGCAAAAACTTTGTGTTTACAAACATTCAAGAAGATAACTTCAGTGGCAACGTGACGGCGGAAATTACGGAGACAAAGTTACGCAAACATTTACAAGAGACTCTAAAAATTGCCAAGGATGTCGCAGACACACTCCGCTTTGAGCGCGTCCATCGGTCACCGGGACAGCCAGTTCCCGGTAAGATACGCAACATCGTTGCCAAGTTCACCTATTTTAAGGACCGGAAGATGGTACGGAGACAATGGAAACATTTGTCAGGAACCGGTTGCCAAATGTACGAACAGTTCCCACCGGAAGTGCTGGAGAAACGCCGAAAATTAGTGCCAAAAATGAAGGACGCCAAAAAACAGGGTAAGCGTTCTTGGATCGTGTACGATACCCTCTACGTGGACGGCAAGCCAGTGAAACAGTAGGAACACGACGGGGATGAACTTTCTATCCTTTCGTGGAACATTCATGGTCTTACCAGAGATAAAAAGGAAAGTCCTGACATTGTAAATATTTTTAAACAGTCTGATATTTGTTTTCTTTACGATTCATGGTGCGATATGAATAGTATTATAAATTTAAACGGATACATTTCACATAATTTTTACCGTAAATTTCAGCATAGAAGAGCCCGTAGAAACAGTGGAGGAATTATTTTAAATTATAAAGAGCAATTAAAAGATGGAATACAAATAATTAAAAATCATTTTGATACAATCATATGGCTTAAACTTGATCATTTATTTTTTAAGACCCAGAACGATATCTATGTATGTGGTGCCCATATCTGGGGAGAAGACTCACCTATGTACAACAGTATTAACGTCGATTTATTTGATATTTTAAAAAATGATTTGTTTCTGTATGATAGCTTAGGTAGTGTTTTTATTTGTGGCGATTTAAACAGTAGAGTCGGTCAGAAGAGTGATTATATTATATTTGATAAGTTAAATGAGTGTTGTGATTGTCCTGATTATGTTTTCAATAGCACACCTGCACGGGCCTCCAATCACAGGTCACATAATAACCACGGCATAAAATTGTTAGGTCTTTGTAAAGGTACATGTTACCGAATTATTAACGGTCGTTTAGGTAATACTGATCAATATACATTTTTGTCCAATAATGGTTGCTCAGTCATTGATTACTTGTTAACAAAAGAATGTAATTTCTCCCAAATTAAGTCATTTACAATATGTCCATTCAATGAATGGAGTGATCACGCTCCACTGCATTTTTTGCTGAACTGTAATAACATTCCCCATGGTGGTTCATACTATTCAGAGACTAGGTATAAATGGGATTCTACGTTTAGAGAGCAGTTTCGCTCACGAATTATTTCTCAATTGCCTTTGTTTAATAGCATTGTTAATACCACAGATAATTTAAGCAGGGATTCGGTGAACAATATGTTACTTTTATTTACAAACAGTATTCGTTATATAGCTGACCCGTTGTTTTCGAAAGAATGTATTTTTAAAGATAATGTTGCTTTTGAAAATTATTCTAGTAAAAATAAGGAGTGGTTTGACAGTGAATGCATAGATGCCCGTAATTTATATTGAGATGCACTTCGATGCTTCAACACTGATAAAACGAATAGTAACAGAATTGTTTTATGTGAGAGAAAAAAGGTGTATAAAAATAGTGTCAGAAAGAAAAAATGTTACTATTACATTGATGGTAAACTACTTAGAATTGTTAAAGACATGTACCAAAAAGTAAAATCTTGTGTGAAGGTGTGTTTTTCCTATTCTGAATATTTCAACTACGCTGTCGGTTTACGACAAGGTGAGGTGATGTCACCTCTTTTGTTTTCATTATTTGTTGAAGATTTAGAGCTTTACTTGCAGTATGACACTAACGCAGGCTTAAGTATTGATGATATTATTGTGATTTTGTTGTTGTTCGCCGATGATATGGCTATTATAGGTAAAATCCCTGAAGAAACTCAGAGGCATTTAGATCTTTTGTTTTCATATTGTTGCACATGGGGTCTAACTGTAAATATCACAAAAACTAAAATAATGGTTTTCCGAAAACGCGGGGCGTTATTAGCAAACGAAAAATGGACATATAATAGCCAATAATAGCCAATCAAAAGTTGTTGATGATTTTAATTATCTAGGGACTGTTTTTAATTACACAGGGAGCTTTTGCAAAAACATTGAATATGTCACTGGAAAGGCCTTAAAAGCTTTGAATGTTCTTTTCTGAAAATGTAACGACTTTGACCTCTCGCCCAAAACTTTGTGTCAACTATTTGATGCATTTTTAACACCAATACTTAACTATTCTTGTGAAGTTTGGGGATAAACGAAATCAAAAGAACTAGAAAGAATCCATCTTAAATTTTGTAAAAGATTATTAAGAGTAAGAAGCAATACGTGTTCTGCGGCAGTTTATGGTGAACTTGGCCGATATCCACTGTATATCCACAGATACATCAGAATAATTAAATATTGGTTTAAAATTAAAGACAATGATAATATTATATTAAGTGTAGTTTATAACGAGGCTCTTAAAGACTGTATTAGTGGAAAGAGAAATTGGGTAACCAATGTA
Organism: Dreissena polymorpha; assembly: GCF_020536995.1. Classification (NCBI taxonomy): domain Eukaryota; kingdom Metazoa; phylum Mollusca; class Bivalvia; order Myida; family Dreissenidae; genus Dreissena; species Dreissena polymorpha. Next base: position 62,362,365 of record NC_068369.1, on the reverse strand, counting down.
AAAAATCTCCTTAATAATTATGGATTTGCATACGTGTTTGAAAATCACCAGTTTGTTAACAAAAAGACATTTCTCAGTGAATTTAAATGCAGAGTCATAGATTGTTTTAAACAAGATTGGTTGCACACACTGGAAAGTCCAGTTTTATTATTGTACAAAGAATTCAAAATATCGTTTGAATATGAACAATATTTAGATATCTTATCTAAAAGTCTCAGATTTTACTTCTGTGGATTAAGAATTTCAAGTCACCCATTAAGAATTCAAACGGGTAGGTTTAGTAATAATCGCATAGCTAGGGAAGATAGATATTGTACTTGTTGTAACTCACGTGACATTGAAGATGAATACCATTTTATGTTAATATGCCCTTGTTATAGCGATGTCAGAAAAAAAGACATACAAACTTATTATTTCAAGCGACCATCAGTATATAAATTTCTGAGCCTAATGAAAACATGTTCTAAAGAAGAAGTTATTAAGCTAGCTGTTTTTGTGAAAGATGCTCTTTTAATTAGGAAGTCTATATTGAATGTTGTTCAGAATACGAATACGTCCAACTGAATTGTTATGTTAAACGGATTTGATTGTGTGCTTGTTTATTCAATTGTTTTGTGTAATTGTATTTATATAATAAAATATACCTAATACGAATACCACCAGCTGAATTTTATGTTCCGCGAGTTTGATTTTGATTTTGTATCTGTTTATTTGTTTATTTTAATTGTTTGTGTAATTATATTTACGCATGAAGTGTAAATTAACTTTCATTCATACTGGATACGAAACTTAGTAATTGTAGTTATGTTATGTAACATATCTAATGTATCCACTTATTTAATATATTTGTGCATAATGTATATAAGATAACAAATTGCCATTTGTCAGATTGTTAAATTTGGCGCCAAATTTACATAGTGAGCTATTTCTCTCTATTATAAGTTAATCATTATTATACACATAACATTTGTTGATGTTACTTTATTTTCCATAAATGCTTATAGCTCTTTGCCACTCTGTTGCACACATACTTGGTAAAAATTCGATTTTTTCTTGTTTTCATTGTTGTGTGTTTACCCACCACTGTCATGTATTATGTTAGATACTATGTATTACTTTTATTACTGTATAATCTCTTTCTTTTCACATGACCTTTTGATATATTTATTATTTCATGGTTAAGACTGACGATGTACTATGTACAAGTCGTAATAAAATTTCTGTTCTGTTCTGTTCTGTTCTGTTCTGTTCTGTTCTGATTACAAACGAAGAATGGATAAAATTTCAGAATTAAGGAAAAGTAAACCAAGGGAATTTTGGAAACATTTTAAGTCAAAAACCAATAGATCTAATAATATACCGTTAGCGGAATTTACAGATTATTTTTCGAAGATTAGCTCGAATAATATGGGTGCATCGAATTAAGAAGCGGAAAGTTTTAATTGTTGTTATGATTTTAATCTACCTAATAATGTATATCCTGAATTAGATGAACCGATAACGGTGCATGAAATAACAACTGCTGTAAAATCACTTAAACGATTTAAAGCTTATGGAAGTGACAACATTTTAAATGAATATTTTATAGAATCTATTGACATTCTGTCATCTCATTTATGTGATTTATTTAACAATATACTAAATTCCGGTTATTTTCCGGACCAGTGGACGGAAGGTATTATTATCCCGCTTCATAAAAAAGGTTCCAAATCCGATGTTAATAATTATAGAGGAATTACGTTAGTGAGCTGTTTGTCAAAATTATTCACGACTGTTATAAATAAACGTGTTGAAAATATCTGTACAAAACATCGTTTCGGACGCCCAATTCGGATTTCGAAAAGGACGATCCACTACTGACGCAATATTTATTTTATATTCTTTGATAAATCATTATTTATTTGAAAACAAACGTTTGTATGTTATTTTTGTCGATATGATGAAATGTTTTGATAGAAATGCTTTATGGTTAAAAATGTTTAAATGTGGAATTCAAGGCAAAATATTAAGAATTGTGAGAGATATGTACCAAAAAGTTAAGTCATGTGTAAAATCATTATCTTCATTTTCAGATTACTTTAGCTATGCTATTGGCTTGCGTCAAGGAGAAGTTATATCCCCTTTGTTGTTTTCTATCTTTGTAGAAGATCTTGTGTTGTTTTTGCAAAATAATATTGATTCAGGTTTGCAACTAGATGACATTGTTTTAATTGTATTACTTTTTGCAGACGACATGGCCATTGTGGGTAAATCACCAGAGGAAATCCAGAACCATTTAGATAATTTATATACTTAGTGCAATACCTGGGGACTGAAAGTTAATATTGAAAAGACAAATACAGTCGAAACTGACCTAACGGCCACCTGATTATTTTTTTTCATCTGCCCCTTCTGTTTTGTTGTTTGAAAATTACCCATAAAATTCATTTGAAATCTCAAGAGATAAATAGCAGCATGCTACACCCTGCTCCTTTTTACATGACTTGATGTTAATTAGTCCCCAATTCTATATGGCCAAGGACAAATTTGGACAAATTTGCAGATTTGACAAATAAGTCTTAACTGGGATCCCAAAGGCAGAGTCTTTCCTTTAACTTATATTTAATTTAATTCAAGATCTGAGTTGCTCTTTGGCAAATCTTAGTTGGTCACAATATTCAACTTAAGATTTTTCACTTTGTAGTTATTATATTTTATGATTTTAATATCAGATAACATCTCTCTTCAAACGTTTAACATGATTGATTGGTGAATTCAGAAACAAGATCAGTGCATCATGAGATAAAAAAGAGGCAGTGTCTTTCCTTTAACTTGTATTTAATTTAATTCAAGATCTGAGTTGCTCTTTGGCAAATCTTAGTTGGTCACAATATTCAACTGAAGTTTTTTCACTTTGTAGTTATTATATTTTATGATTTTAATATCAGATATCATCTCTCTTCAAACGTTTAACATGATTGATTGGTGAATTCAGAAACAAGATCAATGCATCATGAGATTAAAAAAATATGTAATAGTGAAAATGACAGTTAAAAAACACTAGATTATCTGCCTTAAATCTGAGATGATATGGTGATGTATTGGAATTTCTCATAAATAATGTGTCCGGTAGTTGTATAATTTTATAGTCACATCATGAGTGGAGTCATAATCCCCCAAACAAACGAATACTTACCAAGTTGAAGTTTGGTTGGGATTCTATGTAGTCATATATCTACTGAAGAGATCACATGAGATGCGCGCCGAACCGTGACCATAATATCAGTACTTAACAGCTTCAAACCATAAATTTTCGAAAACATAGAGCACAAACACCCTATATAGATATTAAGAACAACCTCCGTGCACAATTTCCTGGGAGGGTATACACAAAAACATTTCATAACTAACATTGTGGGTGGGCATGTGATCTCTTCAGTAGATATATGACTACATAGAATCCCAACCAAACTTCAACTTGGTAAGTATTCGTTTGTTTGGGGGATTCTATTACGTCATACTACTTCCGAGACCACATGAGACTTTAAAGCAATACAGAGAAAATTTATGACATATGTAGAAATTTCTACATACCAGTGTAGTTGTCCAACCTATTGTGAAGAATCCAATAAAGAATCCGAGAAGGATCTTTGCTGTTGTATGTCTCTATTATAGAACCGGTTGAACGTTGTAGCATTATTCCATCCCGCAACAGATAGTATTTCCTTAATAGGTACAAACTGACTAACTTTGGATGTTGATGCACCTCTTATTGAATGAGCTTTATAAACGTTAATGTCAATTCCAGCTAAATGCATAACTGTTTTAAGCCATCGGCTAATAGTACTTGCAGTCACAGCATGGTATGGTTTCAAATAACTGATGAATAACAAATGTTCCCCTTTTCTTAAAGGTTCAGTTCGCTTGATATATTCCCTCAAAGTATGTACAACACAAATGTTTTTATCAGGAAAATATTCCTTTAATTCAACATATGGTACACGCCTACCAGGCTTACATTGTTTTAAAGAGTTACTGTACTGTAACACAATAGAATTATGACCTTGCCTAAGGCCCTCAAGTGTCAATAACTTTAAGGACTGAACTCGGCTAGCTTGTGTCAGGGCAATCAACATTGCTAATTTCAATGTAAGATTTTTTAATGTCAATAACCTTACATCAGGTAAATTTTTTAAATACTTCAACACTATATTCACATCCCAAACATCTTTATACCTTGCCTTAGATGGTCTTAAATTAAAAACACCATTGAGAAATCTTTTAATCAACGGATGTTGGCCAACCACAAAACCGTCTAACAAAAAACCTAATGATGACAAGGCACTTCGTGCAATATTAATAGTGTCATATGACAAACCACTGTCAAATAATTGTGTAAGAAAATCTAAAACATCATTCACAGTAACTTGAAGTGTATTAATCTCCCTTTTACTACAGAACAAAAACCATCTTCGAATGTATACCGAGTACTGTTTTTGAGTGGAAGGTTTCCATGAAGCAAGCATGATGTCAACAGCTCGTTTTGGAATTTGTCTGTCTTCAAAGGATTTCCTGATAATCGAGAAACAACTAACTGGAGTTTGCCTGCCAAAGGATGTACTTTGGACGTATTGGCTATCATCAGTGTAGTCCTTTCGACTGGAATCACTAACGGAATATCTATCAATAGTTCCAAGAAACTGTTCCACCAGTTCTGAGTTGGCCACAGTGGAAGTATCATAATACATTCGCCCTTGTCCCTCCTGAGCTTCGCCAGAGTCCGTCCAATCAAACTGAAAGGACAAAATATGTACATCAATAATTTTGACCAGTCGCATGAAAAAGCATCTACATATTTTGCGTCTGCATCTGGTTTCCATGAAACAAAGATCGGCAACTGGGTATTTACCCTAGATGCAAACATATCAATCTGTGGTAATCCCCATTTGTCAATAATTTTTGAAAAAATTTCCTTATTCAACTGCCATTCAATATTGTCATTAAAATTCCTTGAACCAAAGTCAGCAATATTGCTAACACCAGGAATATGAGTCGCTGATAGCCAAATATTCTTATTCATACACCAAACCAACAAATCATGAACCAAGTCATTACAATCTAGTGATTTACAACCACTCATGTTTTGAATATATGCTACAGCACAAGAGTTGTCTGAACAAATTCTTACATGCAAATGGTGTTTTTCTTTGCAAAATGCTTTGACAGCTAAAGATGATGCTAATAATTCCAAATAATTAATGTGATGTGTAGCTTCAACAACTGACCATCTGCCACCAATTTCTTGGCCATCACATTTTGCAGCCCAACCTAGTGTTGAAGCATCTGTGGTTATTGACAAATCAGGATTTCCATGATCAATAAGCCTTTTTTGATAACTTAAATTATCAATCCACCATTTTAATTCAACTTTCATTTCGCATGTGATATACATTAATTTGGAAAAATCACCTTTCGCTTTATTCAGTGCTTGAATTTTACCAATTTCAATTTTCCGGTAAAACAAACGGCCATATTCTACTGCGGAAAAACTTGAAACCATTAGACCTACAAGTCTAGCAACTGATTGAATTGTTGCTTTTGATTTGTAAAACAAAACTGAACACTCTGAGATTAAAGTATGTACTTTAGATACTGGCAAAGATACTTCCATTTTCTCAGAATCAATTTCATTACCCAAAAAGGTAATTTTTGTTGTGGGAATTAGAACCGATTTTGTTTCATGGATTATGAACCCTAGTTCAGTCATCAACAAAACTGTGTCAACCACATTTTGTCTACATTCTTGATATGTATCACCAAGAAGTAAAGAATCATCAATAAAACCAGAATTTGAATGACCACGCATTCGCAATGCAGCAAAAACTGGTTTCATAAGTTTAGTGAAAATTCTCGGGGCAAAAGAAATACCATTTGGTAATGCACAATATTGATAAACATGACCAGAAAATGTAAATCTGAGTTTTACTTGATCTTCCTCAGCTATATAAATAGAATAGTAAGCATGTTTGAGATCAACAGATGCCATAAAACAACCTGGACGTACCATTTTTAGAGCAGACTCAAAGGTGTCCATTTTAAAATGGTGATATTCAATATATTTATTTAACTCTTTTAAGTTTAAAATCAGTCTATATTCCCCAGGTGTCTTTTTGGGAACAACAAAAATAGGAGAAAGAAACTCATTTGGAACATGAGAAACCTCTTTAATAACTTTTTGTTCTTGCAATTTTTGTAATTCTTGTTCCACTACAGATCTCTCTGTAGAATTAAAATTTGTTTCTCTACAAATTAATCTAGTTGGTCTCCTATTATCAATAAAAGGTATATGACAACTTTTTATAATATCAATGACATTTGGATCATTCGTTAATTTAGTCCAATTTTTTTCAAAATACCGTATTCTACCGGCTTCAAATTTATCACTAACCTGACTTATTTCTTCTGCCCCTCCCTCTGGTTTTTTGCAGGCACTGGAATTCTGTCCTCAGTCCTGATGTAACCAGGGAAACCAGGATATCCACGGCCCCGAAAACCTCTTCGGAAGCCCCGTATTCCTCGCCTATATGGCATATTTCGATATCCTCGTCCACGAAAAAACTTTCCAATTTTTCCAATCTTGCTCATATCCTGTATGTCCTTGACATTTTTGTTCACATCCGTTTCATTACCATACAGGAAATCAGTGAATGGTAAACTTGGAGAAGTCAAAGGATAGAACTTTGGATCCAAATCATTCCTGTGTGACTCTTTTCTCTTGTTATTTATTAACTAGTTTGACTGTCCAAGCAAAGCAAGAGCATTAGTTCCCCACTCTAACGACTGAGCGTCAACATTTTGACCTTCTTTGTCTAACAATTTTGCAATGTTAATAGAGGCTTTCACAACATTATTCTGAATAGACTGCATTTTAGCATCTTCAGTTTGTGTTTGAGGTTTCAAAAGGCGCCAGATTCCTGGATTTACCCTCGTTTTTGTCAACGCCTCACAATTTACTGGCCTATGGACATCCTTACAAATTTCTGTCACACGTTCTTCTGAAACACCACTTCGGAACGAAGTGTTGATAAACATAGCAAGATCATCATTGACTTCATTGTCAACTTTTTCGGAGAACAAAAACTTGTCGGACAAACCTTTGAAACATTGCCTTGAATTTTTACCAGGTTCACATTCTGACTGAACACCATCTATAATAGTGTTACTACAATTAATGTCAACAGGCTGCTGTTCATGTTCGTCAATTTCATGATAGTCCCCCTGAAACTGAACATCTGGTGTGTGGTCATACCATTCATAAAGAGTGTCAACTCTACCATTCAACTTTTCTAATTTCTCACCTTGTTGTACGACATTAGAGTTTAACTCACGCAGAATAAGGAGCACCTCCTTTGTTGGATCTTTGTCAGTTTTTTGAGGTTTGTCTGGTTTTTTCATAGGCTGTTTAGAAACAGTAGCAGGCTTTTCAACCTGAATAGGCACATTAATGTTCTCTTTATCGCCACTGCCACCGGCAGGGGATTTTCCTTTAGTCAGTAACATTGATTCCGCCATCTTGAACCATGTGCTACTACATTCAGTGCGTGACTATTCTTAATCAATTATTCACTTTTATTTAAAAAATAAATAAATTATATTATTATAAATGCAAACAAATGAAGAATAACCGCGTTATTCTTATTATAATGAAAAAACAAAACATATATAATTAAAACAACAACGTTGTTTTCAATAAATTTTTGTCACGGTCACACTCCACTAAACTAGCAGAGCAATAGAATTCGTCTATACACGATGAATTCTGAAAGCGCACTGATATTATGGTCACGGTTCGGCGCGCATCTCATGTGGTCTCGGAAGTAGTATGACGTAATAGAATACAATGTAAACAGTACAGCCTATAATGTACTAAAACAATGTGAAATTAGATGCGTGTTTTTTTCAAGATATATATATATATTTTTGCCCCCGAAGGAGGGCATATAGTAATGGCACTGTCCGTCCGTCTGTCTGTCTGTCCGTCACACTTTGCGTTTAGGTTTTGAAAATGCTCTTTACTACTATGTCGCTTCAGATGTTACCTTCATATTTGGTATGCATGTGTATATGGACAACGCCTTTCCATACGCACACAAATTTTGACCCCTCTGTCCCTGACCTTGAACTTAGGGTCCGCGTTTTGGTTTCGAAATCTGCGTTTAGGTTTTGAAAAATGCTAATAACTTCTTCAAAGCGTTTGTAGGGGGCATATGTCATCCTATGGTGACAGCTCTTGTATATATATTATATATATATATATAATATATATATATATATTATATATATATATATAGATATGAGAGAGAGAGAGAGAGAGCGGATGAGAGAGAGAGAAGAGAGAAGAGAGTAGAGAGAGAGAAGAGAGAGCCTCGAGAGCGAGAGGAAGGTGCTAAGGAGAGAGATCGAGAGAGAGAGAGAAGAGAGAGAGCGAGAAGAGAGAGTTTTGAATGTAAAATGAAAGCTTTTCAGAAGAATATAAGAGGTCACAGTGACCTTTGCCCTTGTGACCCAAAAATGGGTGTGGCGTGTAGAACTCATCAAGGTGCAGCTACATATGCAGTTTCAATGTTGTAGGTGGAAGCACTTAGATTTTAGAGGCAATTGTTAAGGTTTTAGCACGGCGGACGCCGGGCAACAGGCTGGCTATGACAATACCTCGGATTTTCTCCTAAAACAGCCAAGCTAAAAATGAGTTTCACATTGTTAGTCAATTAGTACTGTAGTTAGAAGGACAGAATCATCAATTATTATATTTATTGATTATAAAAAGTGCTGCTGGCATATTGGATGTGTACATCTAGCTATAAGAAGGGCCCTGTTTGATCCCCACTGGCACTGAGTGAGGGTTCTCAAAATCTTTAAATAAAATAAATAAAAGGAATAAGTAAAGACAGCGCTGAGTAAGCCTTGTTGATTTGGGGGCTAATAAACCTGAAATCAAATCGACCCAGGTTAAAGGCCGAGGCCAAATAAACTCTGAGGCCGCTTGAGCCTACTCTGAACAAGTATTGTGTCTACCCAGGAAACAGGCTAGAGTGCGTTAGTTACTAAGATTTACACTTTCAGTGAAATCTATCTGGTTAAAATAAATTGGTAAAAATAAATAATTATTTTTAAAAATAAACATTCTGCACAAAGTCAATTATTTACTTTACCTGTGAACATGAATCAATTCAGTCTTGACGGTTAGTGAACTATGTCAAAAGCACCATAACTATGAAACACTAGTATTTTGAATATTGCAATGTTCCACAGAAATGATGCTGATGATAATTCTACACGATGATGCATTATTATGCCCCCTTCGAAGAAGAGGGGGTATATTGTTTTGCACATGTCGGTCGGTCCGTCGGTCTGTCGGTCCGTCGGTCGGTCCGTCCACCAGATGGTTTCCGGATGATAAATCAAGAATGCTTAGGCTAAGGATCATCAAACTTCATAGGTACATTGATCATGACTGGCAGATGACCCCTGTTGATTTTCAGGTCACTAGGTCAAAGGTCTAGGTCACAGTGACTCGAAACAGTAAAATGGTTTCCGGATGATAACTCAAGAATGCTTACACCTTGGATCATGAAACTTCATAGGAATATTGATCATGACTGGCAGATAACCCCTATTGATTTTCAGGTCACTAGGTCAAAGGTCAAGGTCACAGTGACTCGAAATAGTAAAATGGTTTCCGAATGATAACTCAAGAATGCTTACACCTAGGATCATGAAACTTCATAGGTACATTGATCATGACTGGCAGATGACCCCTATTAATTTTCAGGTCACTAGGTCAAAGGTCAAGGTCACAGTGACAAAAAACATATTCACACAATGGCTGCCACTAAAATAATCCGAATAAATCTTCGACAGACTTTCAAACAATATTTTTTAGTTTTTCCCCTTAATCGATAGCTCGCGTCATATTCCTTAAAATAACGAGGCCGGTCACATAATGCATGCATATGCAACCACTTACCCCTAAAACCTATTTCCAATACAATCAGAATGATTAGTATTTATCATTTATTTACATTTGCCTAAGCGTCGTTGTTGTTGTTCATTGGATATTTCTGTGCCAGGCTCTGTCAGCGTAATTCACTGCCAAGCCGGGTTCAAGAGCAATCGCTACTTTCGTTTTCCAGTAAATCAAATTTAGAGTTAAAACAGTTGTTGCAAAGAAAATATAAACTTTTGGAATTAGTTTTTAGGGGTAAGTGGTTGCATATGCATGCATTATGTGACATGCCTCGTTGCTTTAAAGGAATAGGACGCGAGCTATCGCTTAAGGGGAAAAACTAAAAAATATTGTTAGAAAGTCTGTCGAAGATTTATTCGGGTGGACAAACGGGCTCGAAATATTGCTTGGTTATCGGCCGACTGTGAGTAAACGGCTGGACAGATTTCTTTGAAGTAAACTTTTTTGAAAGGTTGTCCAATTGCCCATAAGAGGACCAAGGGATGTTTTGGATTAAAGCTATTTTTGACATTTTTGCGGCCCTTGTTATGATTCCAATATCAGAGGGTGGGGATTTTTTTTCATGGCTCTTTGTCATGTTTTTCTCATTAAACATGATTTTATATATTTATTTGAATATATTTGGCTCCTAAAAAAAAAAAAAATTACTATCCAGGGTACGTTACTTCCACCTGTGATTCGGGCATGAGTGCCGACTTTTTTTTCGGCCATTTTGAATTTTAAAAGTAGTCCGAAAACAAAATGGCGCCCACGTTATACCAGAGGCTACTTTATGCAATAAAAAGCCGGTTGGGTCCAGAGTGGCTTATCCGTATGTTTTATAAACATTCAATGCAGAGCAATTGCCCTTGGTAACATTTGGGTGTCACAATGGTGAAACCAAAGATATCTAAAAAAAATAGTTCCGGTCAAACAATGAAAATTATCGATAATTTTCACTGTTATTTGTCACTGTTTGAAACAGTGTAATATCAGTTTTAACTCGCTGATATTTCTCTATAAACCATCGGAAAGCATAAAATACAATGTGGAATTTTACTGATGAAAATGGACTATTATTTTAAACAACAATTTCGAAGACATTTGATGAATAAAGAGCAGTGACAAACAGAACTTACTCCTTAAATAATGTGCTCAGTGCAATATTCGTGTGTACCTCACTTAACTTTGCGAACATATATTTTAAGCATAGGAGTGACGTTAAACACATATAGGTCAAGCTTGTGTTAAAATACTGGATGTAACCTGCTAATTATGATCTATACATGGTCAAAGTCGACATTTTGCAAATTTCCTCAGGATTATCCATAGGATGACAGTCACACTACACTGTGTGGAAATGTGTTTGTATATGTGTCTAATATATTTAAATGTGCTTTCGGAACATGACACACTTGTCAAACTCTGATTTTACTGAATAATGATTGTGATCTGATCACGATAGACTATAAAGTACAGCAGTTTTCTATATCCTAATTAGTTCTTCATTAGTAATATCCCTTGCTGAAAGGTATTGAAAAACATATTCTTCAACAGCTTGATACAGGAACGTACCGTTGAATTAAATGATATATCGCAAAATTGCTATCGACTTGGTAAGCCAAAAGAGATATGTGTGTTTGAATAAAGGCTAGACAATGTTTTTTTGTTTTTTTACCAGGATTGTATCAATAAGGTGTGTGCTCTATCGCATTTGTGTTTTGAACGTTTCTGTTTCCCAATTTATTGTGTAATTGTTTCATCATCATAGTAATAATATCATTTTAGAGGAATAGTTTGTAAAATTCAAAACTGTTCACTGATTTTTAGCTCGGCTATTTTCGGGAAAAAACACACGCTGTATTGTCATAGCCAGCTCGTCGTGTCTTTCCGCCGTCCGCCGTCCGCGTCGTGCTAAAACCTAAACATTTTGTTAACTTTTTGAACATTGGTTCTGAAATGAAAGTGCTTCCATCTACAACATTGAAACTTCATATGTAGCTGCACCTTGATGACTTCTACACGCCACACCCATTTTTGGGTCACAAGGTCAAAAATCAGGGTCACTGTGACCTCTAAAAAAAATTCTGACAAGCTTTCATTTATTCAAAACTGCACCCGCAGCCGAGCGTTGGCACCCGTTATGCGGTGCTCTTCTTCTGTATAAAAATACAAATTAACATTAATAATTAATAATACTCAATTAGCATCAAATTAAAAGAAGTCCCATTTTGAGCATCATGGTAAGGGCAATGAGTATTGTATATATTGGAAAAAATATGGCCCCAGCATGTTTGAATCTAAAAATCAGTTTAATAATAATAATCAATCGATTATTTTAAAAGACAAATACAATCTATAAACGGTTATCGGAGAATTCGATAGTGCATATTTATCGTACAAAAAAAGACAAGAGTTTCCCAACACAGAGCGTGGAAACCTTGAAATTATTAATTATATTTCGAAATTTAAAAGGATCATCAAAGTATGATTAATATGTGTCATGATCATTAATTGCGTCATTGACATAAAGTGTGATGAAAGGCTGATGAAGATACATTTGCGTAACTGACAATTGAACGTTTTGTGCTGATTTGTACGTAAATAGAATTTACTTCATCTAACATTAAATCACTGGGCAAACGCCTATTTTAAAAATTGCTAACACAAATAAAAACTCGTATAAGCAATAAAAGTACTGTTCCAAGTGTTGCAGAAAACATGCAATCAGAAAATGTAACGATTAACATTGTGACAATTGCGATTAGTATGGCTTTTTCAAGAATTTAAAGTATGCCCTGCAGTTGGTGGGTGTCAATCGGTTATTTTCGAAATCGACAACGGCTCAATTTTCAGTGTCATGTCACTTGGATCGGCGAATCTTACTTGAAAGGCGATTGCATCGATAACAGGCACTGATGTTATTAAAAACGTTGTCCGCGCGCCAGCGGTGACAGCGCTACAAAATATTACGTTGTCGGGCGTGCATAAAAAGATCAATCGAACATAAATAATAGATGTAAAATGCTTGCAGGAATAATATTTAAGGTTAAAGAAAGCATTTTCTTTTTGATTTAATGGATTTCTTTGAAAATTATTATTATTATTTTTATTAATTTTTTGGCAACAAGGGGCTGGAGCAGTATTGCATATTATATATTATATACAATTTGTTGGCCCTTTATTTAAGGGCGTGGACCAATTGCCAAAACAGTACGAACAGCACAATACGAAACAACATGCACACATAGAAGAATAAAACTTAAGTTATTGATGAAAAATGATTGAAGAGATAATATCTAGGAGAGATTCATGAATTGTTTTTGTAACAAGGGATTACGAACTTTCAAAAAATGTTATTGGTTTTTTAGCCAGGTTTTCCGAAGGAAAAAACTGGTTATTAGATTGGCGAATGCGGGCGGGCGGGCTGGCTGGCTGGCTGGCTGGCTGGCTGGCGGGCTGGCGGGCTGGCTGGTGGGCTGGCGGGCGGGCGGAACAAGCTTGTCCGGGCCATAACTATGTCGTTCATTGTCAGATTTTAAAATCATTTGGCACATTTGTTCACCATCATTGGACGGTGTGTCGCGCGAAATAATTACGTCGATATCTCCAAGGTCAAGGTCACACTTTGAGTTCAAAGGTCAAAAATGGCCATAAATGAGCTTGTCCTGGCCATAACTATGTCATTCATTGTGAGATTTTAAAATCATTTGGCACATTTGTTCACCATCATGGGACGGTGTGTCGCACGAAAGAATCACGTCAATATCTCCAATGTCAAGGTCGCCACGACTAAAAATAGATTTTTTTTAAAAACAAACTTACAAAGGGGGTTTATTTTGTTTGTTCATTTCAAAAGTTCAGTTTGAGTTTTCTCCCTTTATCAGATTTTTTTTTCACAATGAAAACCTGGTTTTGTGACAATTTTGTCCCTTGTTAACCAAAAAACTGGTACTATGATAATACTGGATGGCATGCAAAAATTCACCAAAGCATTTATAATTATATAGTGTATTCTTGAAAATGTTTCTCCTCCTTTAACTTAAATTCCACTTTTGATCAGAAAATGTATACAGAATGATGTTTACATTGTTGTTGTTGTTTTTTTAATTTCAACAAGCATACAGCCTCTTTTCCTTTGTATTCAGCGACAGGTTCATCTCAGCCACTTAAGAGTTATGTTTACTGTTTTACTAAATGAAAACATTTTCCACACTTTGAGACATTTCATTAAATATTTTATGTCTCAACACCCAAAGACTAATAAATTTCGATATCAAGTACTTCCATACTAACATGACCATTCAAGGCGGACAACCTAACAACCCTGATTTGGTTATATTTTCCTATCAATCTGTTATACGTGTCATCATTTTATCGGAAAACATTAAATGTTTGTTATAAATTTTAAATAATTGAACGAAGTGATATTGTTAATGACAGATAAAACCAACATACTGACTTTCTAAATTATTGGCATTTTATATTACATGCGTAATCTTTGCCTTAATGTTTGTCAAACTATTGATAAAACTTACGTTTTTTTATAAAATAAAAAAAAACAACATTTATGTAATAAAAGTTTCAAACTAGAAATAAGAAGCACAAGTTTTATCAGATATTGGTCATAATTTCCATAATAATTGATTGGCCGAGCTATGGGAATTGATAAAACAATTTGATAATAGGATAAACTAAAATATTATTTATTTTTCATATAACGTATTATGTAACGCCCTTAAGTTCAGTCTTAAGGCGTATTACTTGTTATTAATTTGTGTAATGGTATACAACAATTTCGTGGTATATAACATTTAAGGAAAACAAAAGAATACTTGTAAGCTGAAATTGTCCATATGGTTTCCGAAAAACAATATGTCGCGGTTTCCGAAAAACACGATAGTTGCGCCCAAAGGTTCTGTGTTACTGACTAATACTGGTTAATAAATGAATGATTTTGATTCCTATTAGATAAATTGGTGATTTCAAGGCTGATAAACTTGAGATATGAAAGCTATTCTGTCGTTTGACATATGTCTTGCCGATAAATCTGTGCAATCGGTAATTTCTGTAATCAATCGGTTATTTGGACCAGACACAAGTTTGAATCAAAATTCTAATGTTTTCCACAAAAATTCCACCACTTTCATGTTGAATACTAATACATGCATGATTTGAAAGTAATATTTCATTGTGTTCAGCCAGGAACACTATCCATAATCGCGAAAAAAAAAATTTTTGGTTTACGATTTTTAGTTGTTTGCTTGCGAACAACTTATGTTAATTCCACGCGTTTCAAGCCAGTTTTTCATTACTACGATAAACCTGATATCTGCCGCATCCGCGCCGAGAAAGAGTTGTATAATTTATGCCAAAAATAAGAGTTCTTCAACTATATTAAGTCACAAATGGAAACATAATGTACGGAGCGTATATAGAAAATAATCAATAAACCATGTTACAATTATTCGTGTCGCGGAAGAGAATGTTTATGAATGATTAAAATAGTCCACTAACTTCTGCGTCTGAATCACGTGGTATTTTTGCTCAGCACAGGTTATTCATAATCTGAGGCTATTAATAGATGTAGGAAAATAAAACTACTGCCGATAAACAAGTAGTGTTATAACGATAGGCAAATACACTATCACGCGTCTGTAGCGTAACCTCGTTGTAACTGCTTGCTACTTCGTATTACAGCGGGGTTAAATTTGATACATCTGGTAAACGTTCTTTTGTTCTGAAAAGTAAGCGGTGATATCTCATATATTCTCAATGGCACGGGCGATAACAACGCAATAGTATAAATTAAGCTTGTTTATATTCACACTTCTCAATTTATAAAGCGTTGAACATGAGTTGCGAAAATGCTGACTTTGAAATGAAGTTTGAAATGTACTTCTCTAAATATTTAAATTGAAAACAAAAATAAAAGTATTGTTTGTGTGCTTTCACTAATTGTTAGTCGCATATTCACCGCATGAAATGTGTGTTATTATAGTCAAACCACACATAAGTGTAAGTAGGTAAAAATTATACTACGGGAGTTCACATCATATGTGTCCTCACATGGCTTATTATGAGTTTATTTCTCCACCATCGAAATATATCTTTTTATGTTAATATTGAACAAGTAGTTTTGTTTCGAAACATTCAAATCACACATTCATAGCCGCGTCACGCGAAAATTGGTCTTATTGCGTTTCGGCCAGCGTAGCTCAATCCCAGCCTGTGCATTTGCATAGTCTGGTCAGAGGCGATGCTGTCCGCTATAAAATCACTCAAGGTTTTATGGTCTCATTATGTATCTCCTCACCAGACAGAGGGATGTGCATGCTGGGTGAGCTATAGCTATGATGGGCGCATATGGCATAAAAATTATTTGTCGCTTTGTCGCAAGCCGGTATATAAGCCATATATTTTTCTGTGTGGCACGATATCCTTGAATGACGAAAATACCTGGCAAGAATTACTATCTTGTGTAAAATAAGCAAAGATCTAGTGGAGTTACAGAGCATTCGCACCTTGAGAGAACCACGATGTCAAGTGGAGCAACCTTTTGTATCGGCTATGCTCAGAAAGCGAATTATAATATTTTTAATTATTGTAATAGCTAGAGCGAAATTACTCGATACATTTCACCTCTCAACATCTGTGCCTCAAATGTATCATAAAACAGTAAATAGTTAAATCAGACATTGATACAGTTTATTTCGTAGGACGCGACCATATAAGTTACGAATGCATCTGATAACCAGGCTCTATCAGTTGCCTCGCTGTCTAATCTGATTAAACATAGTTTACAGCTTTCCAAGTGAGTCAAGACCGTTGCTCAAGATATGCCTTATCAACACTTCATCGGGGCGCGAAGACATCCCTGGAACTACATGCCTGCAAAATTGAAATGAACGCAATCGCATGGCCCTGAATTGCGACAAACATTTGCATGTTTGTTCTTCTAGATAAACGAAAAAACACATCTTTCTTGCTGATACGTTTGATTGAAACGCAAGACAGCGTCCAATACTAATAAAGGCGCTTTGGTGTTTCTCTTAAGAGGAACCTTGCACATTTTCAATAACATGAAAATGTTTTTCAAACAAAATTGGTTATGGCCTAAAGGAAAGTCTTCTGTTGCTATGATGTTGTTAATTTGAAATAAAGACATTAGCCGTAAGGCTGATATTGTTACTGTTTGTGTTAATATAATAAATTACATCGAATTAAATTGTACACCATGTGAGGTTTTATCCCATGAAACAATTTAATTTACAAATGTTTAAAGAACATGATGTACTCAAATACAAAAGTTAAAATTTTAAATTTTATGTATTAAAATTCTGCAAATTCGTCAACAATCTGCTTTCGCGTTTTGAATTATAAAATAAGAATGATGTCTGCAATAAATAAACCTTAAGAAGAAAGCTGATAAAGAAAATAGGGAACGAGCACGACACAGTGTTTGGCATTACAGATATAGCAAAAATATGAAAATACTAATTAATCAAATTTTAAAAGGTTATATAAACACATACCTACATGAAGCGTTTATAATCCGTAATTTATTTGTTACGATATGTATTCAAATTTCACGTGTACGAATTAAATCTGGACATTTCCATTGCGAATGTAGCATAAATAGAAGTAAATATGTATAATTTAACAAATAATACGTTATATCTAAAGCAAATGTAGTAACACTCTCTAGTATTGCGTAAAGTGGTTTTATAATTTTAAACCATTAAATTAATATAAAATATTGTACACGATTTCATGCATTTCAAGCATACACACTTAAGTCTGATTGGTCATATACAATGTCACCTCATTCATTATTACAAATATGTATACTATAATACATTATATGTATACTATATATTATGTATGCATCTAAAAATCTTAAAAATTATTTATTTGACATCGTTTGAAATAAAAACTATTTACTTTGTATTGGGTGTGCACTCTATTACAACGTTTCGAAATTGCACTTTGAAAATTGCATCAATCAGTGTATGCAGTTTCAGAGTATGCCCTAAGGTGAGATTAGTCGCTACCTTTTAACTTAACGTAACATGTATCAACAGCTCCTTGTACCTCATCAGATGCATCAGATGTAAAACTTGTGCTTTTAACAAAAAATGGCTCTAATTGGTATAGAAAATATGTTTTTTCGTAACGTACATTGCCTTTAAAAAAAAACTTATTTCAATACAATTACATTCTATATCCTTGCAAATAGTAGGCATTAATAGTAAATTAAAATTCATCTCTATACATCACTCTTTAAATCATGAGTCTTTGGCACGTATGAAATATTTACCTCTTTGTTGAACACTCCTGTTTTGATTTTATAACATTTTTATTTGTTTTGCAATCAAAAGCACCAGAATTTTATTCGTACAACGTCTGGGGTTGTTATTAATGGGATTCGTCCATAAATCGGGGTATTTGTATGCCTGTCATTAAATGCCGTAAAGTGCTAGATGTTACAACGGAACTGTAGACCTTCATTATAAAAACAGGAATATATTTTGAGAATTTTTTAAATGGTTTTCACTATAGTGTTCTTTGGATTATAATGCTGTTTTCTAAATCATTCGACCATCCGCACTGGTACATATTTGAAGACATTTTATAATAGGTATAAGTGTTTAACGTGCTGTTACATAATATAACGGGAACAAAAAAAGATTATTCAAAGTATGTGTTCGTTTCGCGTGCGCAACCCTGTATAGTTTTATTGATTTCAAAGCTGTATTTTCAAAATGAGTAATTAATGGTATATGCTCCTTGATGCACAGTATTGTGAAATTATTTGAATCAATGATAACAATTGAAAAATTGGCATTATGGAGTACGTTTAAAGTGTGTTTATTTTTCTGAAGAAAAAAGTTAGTTGGATACTAGACAATAATTGCCGTATATGTTAGCGCAAGGTTTGCCTCATCAGACAGTAGACGTATGAGAAGGTACATGGCAGGGGCAGTCCCCGCTCTCCTATTGAGACGTCTGTGCTAACCTAAAGTTAAATTTGAAAGAAATTTAATGTTGCGTCTGTACTTAGCAATGTATATGAACAATGGCAAAACCGAAAACGTGGCGTATGGACGTCCATATGGCCTTCTCGAAATCCACCACAAACTCCTCTACCTCCACTCCTCGGCACAACAGACGGCCAATTTTCTGAAGACAAAAGTAACACATGGCAGTATTTAAAAATGTGGGCATTACTTACATTTTAAATTACGTTTTAATTCACTTCAATTTTAATCAAATTTCAAGTAAGTAGAAATTTAAATGCTAACCTGCATAACCTTGACGTAATAATCGACTGTTCGTCGGCCTGACATCAACACAAATACGTTGTGGATCTGTTTGGCACAGTCGCCTCACGAAAGCGTGCACACTCATCAGGTTGTCGAACGGTCATCGCACAACCTGAAAACAAACGCTATGTTATACATCTCACCTATGTCGTTTCGTAAAGATGATTTACAAGTATATCGAATGTTAAGATACCTCATTCACACAAAATTACATCGCCTAAGTTTATTTTTAATTTTCTTTAATTTAATTTAAACCTGATAATAAAAGTAAAACTAATTAATAACAAGCTAAATTAACTTTAAGTGAATCTTGCGCGGTATACAACACCTTTTACAACAGTATTCGTGTTGTGGCAAACATTAAGTGCAACTGATTTATTATAATACCAATTAACTTTAATTAATTAATGTTTGGTCATTGTTATAATTGTTCGTTGTTTATAACACCTTTCACACCTCTTACACACAGACTGTGGCGAGAGTGACCCTTGTTTTGGGGGCAAGTCACTGCAATACACGCGTCACGTATACACCTTTATTTCGTCTACATAAACAGTGCCGCCGACGACGCCGACGTGAACAAGTACTACGTCGACAATGACGTCTACGACGGTTATGGCAACGATGACAAATGCGAAGACTATGACGAATATGGCGATTACAAATGCGTTCTAATTGACGAGTCTGACATATATCATCCTAAAAACAATCTTTGTGACGTTAGTGACGTTTGTGACGGTTATCTGTAATTAACAATGCGAATGAAAAGTATAATAAGCAAATGACAATATTTCATGCAGAATCTAAAAAACATGTGCGTAATAATAACATATAATATTATAAAAATTACACAACATTGATCTCAACTGATACAATAACACATAATTGAAATGAAAACTATATTACATTCACAAATGACTGTGTGGTTTTCCCTTACCCTTATTACAGAGTTTATTAATCAGACTTAAAAAGTCACTCAAACCAAAATGTATCAATTAATTTACACTTGTAGAAAAAATGCAAAAACATTAATACAAATCAATAACCAAAGAATAACAATATTAACTTACTGTACAATGCCTTCTCAATCCCCAAAAATTTATATTTCGTTAATGAGAAACACAACCCACTTGTTTCAGAGTCTTAACGTGTTCTGCGGGCTTCGGGCGTTGTTCAATCGGACGTAAACTAATTCTAAATAAAACCATGCAAATTACATCATTTTGACCAATCGAATTCTAGTATTAGCCCCAGCAACCACTTCTAAATATACCCCTTACCAAATTTGGAGTTCCGGAAATGCCATGACCATATTAGGAGTGTCGAAACTTCAAAGAATTGATAAGCATTAGAGAACAGAACAGAACAGAACAATACTTTATTACTCCCAGGTATACATAGATACAACATGGGGAACATATAATATACACAGAGCAAAATACATTGTTTATTTCCGGTTCAAGTGTGGGACATTTTGGTATAGGGGGAAGTCATATTAATATAAGCAGTTTGAATCACTTAACAGTTTTAACAGTTACATTGATTGTTCGTAAGTTTTAAATTAAGTTCGCAAAATGGGAGAGATAAAAATTAACATTGGTTTTCAAGAATAGCATTTGTGCTTAAACAATGATTTAGTAATAATAATAGTAATTAAATAATTATAATAATAATAATAATAATAATAATAATAATAGTAATAATAATAATAATAATAGTAATAATAATAATAATTATTATTATTATGATAAAAATAATAATAATAATGATATTGACAATAATACGCATAAGAATCATGCATGCACATAATAACCCTTAATTTAATTAACATGAAACGATATCATAATCAAGATATTCATATTCACAATCTCGTGCATTTTAAGCAGTGTCATAGTCATTGGTAATATACATCAACATGATGTTAGGAATAATGTAACAATAGATAATGTAAGTATACATACATAAATGCTATTCATTGTTCATCAGAGAAGGAACATCACACAAATATTAACGTGATAAATAACAGTGTTTTATTTACTGGTGTATGGTACGTCTACATAGATTATAATTGTAAGTGTTTATAGAGTCGATGCGGAACATTCCGTATAGATCTAATAGCCTCATTAGCGGACTATAGTAAATCACAGGTGACGTCACTGCACTACTGCAGTATTTAACATACGGGTCTTTGCGACCTAGTTTGAGACCGTGTACAATTAAAAGTTATGGATCACCTCGTGTGATTATTATCGTTTTAGACAGACGCGTGTTTTTAACAGATGTCGGTGCAAAATTAATTGGATATCACCCGCGGATTGAGGTAAGCCATTTAATAGTTGGAGAGTAAGTAATATATCATGTTTTAAAATTATACAGTAGGCGTTCGATAAACTTGCATCGTGAATAATTAAAGTAAGTGAGTTCGGAGGCATTGGCGTTTTGTTTTTGTTGTTTTTCGAAGATATAAAACTCAATGCAATAGTCTAATGCCTGATAAATTTCTTCATTATAATTCTGCTGAATTTCGAAAGCTCTTTCATTTCTACTATTGATGACGGCGTCATGATTTCGTTAAATGTTGCATGCCTTTCTATTTGGTTTCCTAAATATCGATGCCGTTCGTTATCAAAATAAGGGCATGCCATTAAATAGTGTTTTTCAGTAGCTATTTCGTGTGTGTTACATAAGTTGCAAAGACGATCATGGAATGGGATGCCTTCATAGCGGCCAGTTTCTACAGGGAGGAGGTGGTTGGCAGTGCGGAATCTAAAGATACTTTGGGACTCATCGGGATGAATTTTAATCAGGTAAGGCTCAAACTCATGGTTACTTTTAAAACTGCTGTAGATGCGCCCTTTGTTGCTTATTTGTAGTTCAGCGTTCCATGATTGCTTAAATTGATCAATTAGTGTTTGTTTTATTTGTATGTGGATGTTGTTTTGTGTAATTTGTGTTTGGTTTTGCCAGATGTCTGGTCTTCCAACAGATGTAAGGATTTCTTTAATTTTATTTAACCATTTGAAATTTAAATTTGGTTGTGACAACATATGTTGGTAAGTTAGTAAAGATATTTTGCTTTCTTTGCCTGTTATGAGTCTATTCCAAAAGGAGATCATTTTTGTTTTAATATTAATGCTTAAAGGGTAGCGTCCTAGTTCACCATATAGAAAGTTGACTGGTGTTGACCGACGGGCTTTTGTGATTTTTCTCATGAAATCTTTGTGAACCTGTTCTAATATTTCTAAATTTTCATATCCAAATATTTCTGAGCCATAGGTAAGAATGGGTAGAACGGTATGATCAAAGAGTTTAAACGCAAAGTCGATAGGTAAATTTGCATTGTTAACCAGACATGAGTCCAAAGAATGTGCATGGCTTTTGAGGCTTGTTCTTTTACATGTTTGCGGGCGTTTAAGAAAGATCCATTACTAGAGAATGTGACGCCAAGATAGTGATAAGTTTTTGTTATTTCAATTGTGTTATTTCCACATTTAAAATTAAAGTTCCTTGTTTGTCTAGCGCCAAAGATAATAACTTTTGTTTTTGTAATATTAATATTTAGGTACCAGTTTTTGCAATAATTATGAAACGTGTTAAGGCTGTTTTGCAGGTCAGAGGCACTACTTGAGACAATGACGGTGTCATCTGCATACAAAAGGACCAGAAGCTTAAGCCACAATATTGCAGTATCTGGGTTGATGAGTTCAACCCCAACAGATCCATTTATATGCAGGAATGAATGAAGGTCATTTAAGAAAAGCGAGAAAAGTACTGGGGATAAATTTTCTCCTTGTCTTACTCCTATTTCTGACAAAAAGTACTGGGAGCATTCTCCATTTAGGGAAACGCATGATTTTATGTTACTGTACATATTTAAAAGGACTCTGAAAAAGTTGCCATTAATTTGTGTTTCTAGTACTTTATGCCAGAGGCCAGCTCTCCACACTTTATCGAACGCCTGCGAAAAATCAATGAAGGCGCAGAAAAGTTTGTGTTTGCGTTTTTTAATTATCTCTATTAATGCATGAAGGGTGAAAATATGGTCTGCGCAAGAGTAACCCTTACGGAAGCCAGCTTGATTTTCCTCTAATATGCTATTTAATTCGAGAAAAGTGTTTAGTCTTTGGTTCAAAATTAAGGTAAACAATTTGCCCATACAGCTGAGCAGTGTTATGGGCCTATAATTGCTCGGTTCAGTTGGGCTCCCTTTGTTTTTAAAAATTGGAATTATAGTGCCTTCAAGCCAGGATAGTGGGATAATACCTGTTTGTAGGACACAGTTGAACAATTTAGTGTAGAAAGGGAGCAAGATATCTTTTGTTGATTTGAGGTATTCATTTAATATGTGATCGGAAGGACTAGGTGCTTTTGAATTTTTCAGTTTAAGTATACATTTGCAAATTTCATCCTGGCTTATTTCCATATTTAAAAAATCATTTGTGTTGGGTATATCTTCTATATCATTGTTGAAACGGTTATCGTCTATTGAATTTTTATTTATCTCTTTGAAGTGTTCGTGAAAAGATTCAAGTGGTGGAGAGCTGGTTTCTTTTGTTTTTGGTTTGAGACCCCTAATGAACTTCCAGTATTTTTTAGGGTTTTTGTCATTCGTTGCACGTAATTTAGCACTGGTGCTTAGTTTTTCTTTATTAACATAAAATTTGATAGTCCTTTTATAATGATTGCTGGCATGTTTCAAACTTAATTTATTATCACTATTTTTATTAATATTGTATTTGGCTTTTGCTTCATGATATTGATTTCTTGATTGGTGACATTTGGGCCCAAACCATGGTTTATTGTTGGGATAATTGTTTCTATAATTTGGATTTTGGTTTATAAATGTTTTTGATGGGGCATTTTCAAATATGTTTTGTAATTAATGTGTGACATAGTCCAATGTTTGTTGTGATTGGGGGTATGTATTTAGGCTCAGATATAACTCCTCTAATTGAGGTTTGTTAATGTTAATTATAAATTGGTCTTTTTGGTCTTGTTTCCAGGTAGGGAAGCTAGAATTGTTAGTGTTAACTGGTTTTTTGCTTTGGGGTTGTACGGTAGAGATGTCCCATGATAGCACATTGTGACCATCTGAGAATAAAGGGTCATTTTCTATAATTTCGAATTCTGTTATAAAATTGAAGCTCTCTGCAGTTGCCAACACATAATCAATGACTGATTTGTCCCTGAAAGTAAACGCGCCAATTGTTTCATCCTTAAATAATCTGCCATTTATGATGAACATATTATTGTTTTTACACATATCAAGCAGTAAGAAACCATGAGTGTTTGTACGTTTGTCCAAAGAGTTTCTATTTAGGGGGACAGAAAGGTTTTCAAGTAAAGTATGTTTGTACAGGTCATTTTCGAGGTCAACATCTATTCCGAAAAGTTTATTAGTGTGGTGATCAGGAAGAATGAAATCTTTAAGTGTCCCTACTCTACTGTTCGCATCTCCAGCTAGGAATACATATTATTATTACAATATGAGGACAGTTCGTCTTCAAGTATATTCAATTCATCGGGAGAGTAAAAACGCGAATTTTCAGGAGGTATATAAATCGATCCTAGTATTAGGTCTTGGTCAAATCCAGTAATTGTATTATCAATTTTTAGCCATAGAACATAATCTGTGGAATTTGGTAAGACATTTACATGTGGAGAAATACTTTCTCTTACATAAACGCCAATGCCTCCGGATTTTCTTTTATATTCTTTAGAACGGTGCTTATGAAAGAAGATTAAATTTTGAATGTCCAGAATGTCGGTTTCATCAGCATGAGTTTCAGAGACACAAAATAAATCATAATTGTTAATAAAGTTTTGAAATTCAGGTATAAACATTCTTTTTCCCAGACCACTAACGTTTAAGCAACCTAATTTAATGTTACTGTATTTCAGGGTAGAGACACAGTGTCTTTCCCCGGGGTCCTAGTGAGCTCCACCCCGGTTTGGTGTGTTCCTGGATCCAGATGAGTCCCATAGGCGCTGTATCGGTGGTTGAGGCTGCGATGAGCCAAGCTGTTGAACCGTTTCCGACTGGCGGTTTGGGGAATCCCTGCGAGGTGCATGTTGGGCCGTTTCCGACTGGCGGTTTGGGGGATCCCTGCGGGGTGCGTGTTTGGCCGTTTCTGACTGGCAGTTTGGGTGGTCCCTGCTAGGTGCGTGTGGGCGAGGATTCCTCCTCCGGGAAGGCGATGGCGATTGTTGCTTTCGCGGAGTCCTGCGCTCAAGCACAGGGGAAGCATCGCGCTGGCTACGCTCCTGCGACACAGTCTTGTTCGAGTCGTTGGACTGGGCACGAGGAGCCTGTGACATGGCTGGCTGTGTGTGGGATCTGTTTACATTTCTAGCTGGAGCATACTGTGTGTTTGTGAAAAAATTGTTGTGCTTTGTAACACGGCTGCCTTGCATGATCGTATCCCAGTTCGGAAAGGCATCAGCGACAATGCGACCATTTTGAATGATTTTGGCTGGATATATTATGCTGGCCTTGCTTTTTGGATATTCTTGGCGGAGGCGCTTGAACTGTGGCCATAATTGCTTGCGAGCATCAACAATCTCGCGTGGATAATCTATATTTATGTGAAAAAGTGTTCCGCGGAGCTTGTTAGCATTCGAGAGGATGTGCTCAGTATCACGGAAATCCAGACAGTATATAATGATGGGTCGTGTGGAGCCGTGCCGGAATTTCCCCAGTCTGTGTATTCGGGGGATAGGAGGACAGGGGTCGATCTCAAGTTTCTCTCTCAAGAAAGTTGATATTTTATGGAGACAATTTTCATCCCTGTCCTCTGGGATACCACTGATTAGAAGGTTATTTCGGCGACACCTAGCTTCGAGATCTATTGACTTGTTTTCTAGTAGCTTAATTTGCCGATCATGGTTAGACATTGTTGTTTCCATAGTGTTTACTTTGTTTTGCAAGTTCAGACAACTGTCAACTTTATGAGATATGCCTTTCATTTCCTGGAACAGCATAGACAGCTTAGCATCAAGTGAGAGACTCTCGTAGTCCGACAATGTTTGAGACCGTACGTACTCACTGTTACTGCTGCCCGTGTTTACCCGAGGCCGCTTTTTCTCTCTTGTAGCCGTTGACCAAGGTCCGCCATTTTGACTGAAAGTCTCATTGTCCAACACATTAAAATCGTTTCTGGTGATAAATTGTGATCGAGCGTCCGAGTTTTGATGTTCCATGTTTGTGAAATGCTTGAACTTACACTTGTACACATTAACATACCATTATTAAATGTTCATAACATTGTTTTCGTTGTTTTTGCTATTTTTTTACTCTGTTAGAAAAAAACCGCGGTTCACCGCGCACTCGACCGGAAGTCCCCTCAATGACACAACAATTAAAATATATGGGTGGTCGACAATCCCAGTCCCGGAACACCGTTATTGTTTAATCATCATTCTGCTATTTTGAACAATGTTGCTAGTCTGCAACACAGACATATAACCGGTGAAAAACACCGACCACAATTAATTAATTAATTAATTAAAAAAGACATCATATCTGTGATTTATACTTATAAACTACTAATAAACTACTGATCATATTATATCCTACACAAATTTCTGATTTTTTTTTTTGGGGGGGGGGCGAATCGACTTCAAAAAGTGCGAGTTGACCAAAAAAGACGTGCGAGTTGACCAAAAAACGTGCGAGTTTACTACCGAGCGAGTTGACTTAAGTACGAGTTGACCGGAACCCGTACCACACAGGCCGTTTACCAAGAAGGCCTTCCCAAAATGGCGGCACCAAAAAGGCCGCATAAGTGAACCAAACAGGCCTCATGGTATACCTGAAAGGCCATACAATATTTTTATTATCATTGAATAGTCATGCTGAATATAATTATCATATCTATTAAATAGTCATATTAATTCTGGTTTTAACTTTTTTTATTAGTCTACTTAAAAGCCGTTATATAATTTTATCATCAAAGTCGGCATTATCGCATATGAATTGTTCGTTAGTCACAATATTTTTCCTCGAGTAATTGCTGTTTCTTTGTTTTAATTAAAAGCCGTTAATTTTGTAATCAAAGTCGGCATAATTATCGCCAATTATCAGAAAGGAATTATCCGTTTAAGAAAATTATATTTTTCTCTGAAACTTTCTGTTTGCATCTAAAAGTGTAACAAATGAGTAATGAAGGTGTTGCAAACTTACGTGGCGGCCAAATATATATAAGATCCAGAATTAAAAAGAGAAAATGATTTGTCGTTTGAAATATAGTGTTTTTAAACCGTGTAAATTATACGTATTTCTTCACGAGTGTTAATTTATTGTATGTTGACATTGTGTGAGTGTTGTGGTATGGCCTCCTATCCTTGTGTAGGATGCGGTCAGCAGGTGCCTCCCCGCCAGCATGCAGTAGAGTGCGACATATGCAACCGATGGCAACATCGCAAATGTGGCACAGGTATGTAAATTAATTATATAAGAAGACGAAGAACGTTTTATTCAATTCCGATATAACACATACATACAATGCGTTAGGTCAAAATGACCCATGAGCATTGTTATAACCATATAACATAGTCAATGTCGTCAAAAAAGTAACATATACAATATATAGTGTTTAATACAACGTTAATCTTATAATTACTATGTAAAACAATAAAATAAATTAAATAAAATATACGCATATGGATTAGTGACTGCTTAAAAACAAATAATAAATATTTAACATATGTAATTAAGTACATAGTATATATTCATAATATATTATATGAGGATCTGTTTGTACATTATTATGATGAGGCTAGTCCACTTAAACTATTTTTTGCAATGTTTAAAATATAAAAAGTTGAAAGAAATTGCATGTACAAAAAAACTCGCTAATCAGACCGGGTATCCAAGTGTCAAGGGTTATACACAGTTTGCGGCATCTGTTTTGATAAAGGATTAGTAGAAAGCCCACATGGTATAAAATGACACTTATTGGCACCTATTGATAATAACTTGCACATTTTAAAATAGTTTCTTAACTTTTAACGATATAAAACTAAGTACATTAAATTCGGAAGACTTAAACCGAAAGGAATAAAAATGCTTTATTCTATGTGATATTATTAAAAATAAGTAATACATTAAGTCTCTTGTGGTGTGTATATCGGGTTTTTAATGTTTGTATTAATACAGGCATAACCCAGGCGGCCCAATAACCCAGACAGCAGGTAGGGAGGCTTTAAAACGACTGTCTATTTTTAGCCTACCTGCATTTTTGCAACAGTTTTTAGTTCCAATTCAATTGACGACTATTTGCTTCACTCTTATAATTTTATTTAATCTTTAGCCCATTCTGGACCGTCGAGAAAAATTCGTTCTCTTCAGCATTCTTTGACAGACTTGACAGACATCTTGGAAATACAACTACTTTGCGGTGAGGCCGCCTCTTTACGGCCAACTTTAGCCGTATCCTATATAGCAAAATTAACGAATCCAAATTTAGACTCGATGTTTTCCTGTAAATCTTAACTTTCTCACTATCTTGCAATTCTCACGCGACACCGGTCATCGACAGCATAATTTCGACAAAAGCCCCACACAATAGAAACACTCCCCCAAAAAGTTCATCTTTTAAGTTAGCTTCCAATCCAAGGCACTAATGTACTCCAGGCACATACAGGATATTACAAATAACCACAAAAGACATGTCTCATTGTTAAATGTCTTTTATTCAAGAAGAAACAAGAAATATCTTTAAAAAAGATATACGGCGTTGATTGTGGTTGGAGTTTATGGAAGGTAAAGATTTAAATGAATGAGATCAAGGATAGCTAATATCTTTTTCTGTGCAGTTTTTAGCTGCATCAAACGCAGTACGGGATGTTACGCGGAGTTTTCGCGGCTTATTTTACATTATTACATATTGCTGGTCATAAACCTTTAGATACAAAAAAGAAAACCAAAGTCAACCGGCCACACGCGAAGTCTCCGTACATATTTTAAATATGTATACGCGCGTTCTTCGAACAAACCTGTTTGAGTGGTTTATCGGGAATTGCTACGTGTATTTGATTCGATTATTAACAGTATCGAGAATCATCGCGCTCATACTTAATACATTAGTCAATATGCTGCAATAATACATTAGTAAATATGATGGAATAATTCTTGTTTATTAATTAAAAATAATATTTATCATGGTATTGTTGAAAACACATTAAGAATCTATTATTGACATGCCATAAAATAATATCGCTGGATATCTTCATTTCACATCTTTCTGGTGGTAAAGAAAATTCCGGTTCACCTAGTTCACGCTATAGCGTCTTTATTATATAACTATTATATAACTGACCGCGAACTCCGAACAGCACAGAAGGTCTGACCTGTATATAAACTCTGACATTCAAACACACTAACCGCGAACTGACCCTTATACCTCGCGGGTTGAAATGCAACACATTAAAGTGAGGCATCGCTCCCACTGCTCTTTATACTTTTACATATAACATGTTGACAGGAATATGGAAGTCAGTACTAAATATGAGAACATGGCCTTTAAGTACACAACGTTCTCGCGCTGAAAATCCTCTGAAAATAAAAGATGTACGCACAAACTGTATTGATGTCGAGATTGAGTGTAAAACTGTTCTATCTATAAAGCCTTTTTATTAGAGATAAAACTGTTTCATGCTGAACACGCAGTAAAACAGTGTTACAAAGACGCGGACATGTTTCCAATGTTCTAGTGGTATTATCAAATCAGCCAATGCAGTCAATGAAGTGTATTCATCTGTACTTGGCCGCGGGAAGTTTTATTTGAATTCTATTGGACGCTAACAAAGGTCAGGCTAAGGTGAAAAGCTGGCGTATACAGCTGACGCCGAAAAATCTACCCTTTAGAAATAGGCACTACACAGTGATTAAGTGTAATGTAACCTTTCGAAAAGGCAGTGCCCTAGAACATTATTGTGAAATCTGTTACGAACTAATTCTCTTTCATGTTCACTACGAAAATTCCGATGAAGTCACGTGACCTTCATTCACTGATGCAAACGTAAACAATGTCAAAACTTTTGAAACACTGATTTTAGGCACAGATCTGGGCTTGTTTCCATGGGGATATTTTAAGCATTAAATAAATACATAAATTTAGGATAAACATATTGTAACCACAATAAATACCTGTTTAAACCTCATTTTGCCCGGAAAATAATACGTCTGCAAGAGTTGTAGTATATGCAAATGAGATGACGTCAAAATTTCGCACCTGCCGTGACATCTCGCGATATCAAGAAAAAACAAAGATGGCCGCGACCTTACGTACTAGCGATTTTAGGACAGTCGAGGGTATTTACATTATTGTTATTATTTTAACAGAGAAACTTTTATTTTAAAGCCTAAACAATTGCCTACGGTGGATACTCACGTGACGATTGAGTGGCTAGTGGTACAGCTAGACGTGTTTATAAGTGCGGCATAAAAAGTGCTTTTCAGTTTTGAAAGCTGTTACTGTTAGTTATTGGTGTACGGTCTTCTCTCTCCCTGGTCTTTTCTTTCCCTTGGACATTTCTCCCCCTAGTCTTTTCTCCTCCTAATATGATTATAGGTGCTACCTAATTTACGGGCAAAAGGTTTTTAAGTTTTTTTGATAACCATGTATTTTTAATAAATATATGGACATGATTGTGTTCAAAATATTATAATTTGTTGCAATAATTAAGTAATGCATCCAAAAAACAATCTTAAAACGAGTTACATGTTCCAAGCTTACAGATCTAGCATCTGATACTTTTTTTGTTTTCTAGCCATAGGAATTTATAGCTGGTTTGGTGTCTGTGGTATAGTGGATGGAGTGTCCGCTAACTGGCTTAGTCACTGGGAGGTCTCTGTATTGATCCCTTAAGTGGGTAATTTATACCAAATTATGCGACTATCGACCGCTAACTCATATTGTGCGTATTTGGTATAAATTATAATAATAATTATGTTTAATAAATACGCACAATATCTATGAGTTAGCGGTCGATAGTCGCATAATTCGGTATAAATAATAATAATGTTCAATGTCAAATATCTCTAAAAGCAACAGACGTAAGGTGTCTTCTGATTGGCTAACACTCAAGGGTCGGTAAAAATTGTACGTCGAAGTACATTACTCTTTCTACCTAGTAGGTCTTGTAGACTTTCGACGTCATGGTACATCATATAGAAACTAAGTACTGGTCCTATCCAGGAAACAGTTTGTTTCATCAAATGTCTCAATTCAACTTGACAGCTTGCTAAAGCAGTTGCATTTAGCATACAGTACACTGATTTAACATAATCAAATTCATGTGATGTGTCAAATCAATTTTGATTGACAAATTTGACAGGATTTTTTTTAATCCAATAAGTTTTAGACTGTCAAATAACACACACTACGTATTGAAAGCCATACTTGGAGCTTTCGTCTGTATATCACTGACTTCATCAGAAGAATGATTTCTACTGTTGGGAAACATTTACACCACTAATTGTCTTCTTATTTATTATCAATGTATAATTATGTGTAACAGCATAACAACATACTTGTTTTGCAATTAAAATATTTAATAAATACAGGTATCTTGCGCAGGTTTCTAAATTTCTTTCGCAAACTATTGTTGAATAGTTTAAATTTTGTCGCCACTAAAAAACTAGCCATTTTGTAGCAATTCTAAAATCACAGTCTAAACTGCATACACTTAGCTCTATAGTTACAATTTGAATGCAAATATTAGAATGCATCATGTTATATCATCCATATTTTTAAATTTAAACATTCAAATAACACATAACACAGTACATATCTAAAAAGGTATGTGGTATTGTGTGGAGATACAAAACACTTCACATCATTTATTTGCCCATAAAATAATAGTTACAAAATAAGTAAAACTAAAACACTGTCGTCAACCTACATTTCAAGAATATTTACGTATATGAAATTACAAAGTGGTGTTATTGTATTACCTTTTACAAAATAACATTGCTGGTTTTGTACTAGCCATAAAACATTTATCATGGATTAACAAGTAACAACCAATTTATTAATTACACAATAGAACGAAAATCATATTAATTGCATTATGCATTTACTAAACAAGCTGTTTGCTACTGTTTAAAATTACACTATCTTACTAAAAATGATCACTGGTACTTAGTGCTTTTACATACTTGTGGTAAGTTTTTGTATTACTAGTTTGACAATTATCGGCAGACACTTGTCGATATACAGACAAAATTTGCATGGGAACTTTCATATTTTTTCAGCATAATTGCCTTCAAATTGTTAATTTAACAACCCTTTGACATTGTTTGCACATCTGATCTTATTATACCATAGCTGATTTTTGTTTATAGATAGACATATATAGACTTTTCAAAGTTCTATAAAAGTTCACACATGTTCCATCCAAGTAAACAAACAGAACCAATAAAGATCACCATAAATAATAACTGTGTGTATAGCTTGGAAGTTTTGATAGTTCAGGAATCCCTCCTTTGTTGATTTCTGTAAACCAAAACTGTCAGTTTTGCTGGATAGAATGACTTGTATGATGTCCAGCTCTTGCCTTGGCAGAACAGCTTCTAAAAACAGAAAACCAACAAATATCTTAAAATTTGATCAATAATGCAGACAATTTATAAATGTCTTGTTTTTGTTGATTTCGAATCTGGAAGATTTTTTTACGTAAGATTGTGGTACGAAAATCCAACGGTATCGGATTTTGTGGTTTTAGGCCTAAACTAATTATAGTGATATGTAACCTTTCGGGATATTGGTAAAGTGCGAGCAGACGAGGTGTAAATACGTTAAAAATTAAAGCTAAAAGACTAAAAAGTTAGATTGAAATATCTTTAAATTTTGTGAATAAATGTGTTTCTGGTGGATAACAACGACAACTTACCAGAATATTGCTCATGATCACACGTTAAACTTCTTTCTGAGAGCGAATGGAAAATGCGTCACAAATTCTGACAAATAAACAGTAGGGTGTCGTTAATGAAATACCGCGAGAATACTGGAAGAATAGAGATGCCAACTATAATGTTTAAAACAAATATTTTTTTACAAGCGTTTGTGATTTGTCAGGATAATAATAACAATAAGATATCGAAAAGACCAAAGCAAATAAATTCGACAGAAATCTGAGATTCGGCAATATATTAAAGACGGGTTATGTTCACCTAAATTGTGTTTGGTAAGGACTGTCACTATATGTAGTGAACCAGTCTTCGGCTTATACCCACTGAAGAAGAGCATTCAGGGGAGATAATTGAGTAATGACTTAATTCTGGAACGTTTGCGAAGAAAAACAAATAATGCGAGAATATTTAGTGCGATTCGCTACACAATTATGATGTCATTGATATAACTTTTCCTGAGGTATGTATGTACATGCGATTTAGCATATGTCAAAGTGTTTTTGATTTGTTTAAGTTCATAAATAGCATCGCGAAAATATATGTCGCGTGGCAAATTTTTTTTAGACGTATCCATATGAGGTATTCTTATGTAATTTTATGTCTAAATTCCCATATGTATGAACGGTCAACGCTCGCTTTGCGGGCTTTTGCCCGTATTACCCTAGTCTTTTCTCCTCCCAGTATATTTCATACTGGGGGGATTTATCTGCTACTGTTTAAGGGGCCTTTTCACGCTTTGGTAAAATAACAAAATTGAAAAAAATTGTGTCAGAATCGCAAATTTTCCTTGAAGTTATGATCTTTGTGAGGAAACAGTAATATTGAACATTTACCATGCTCTAAAAAACAATTATGTGCATCTTTTGACGATTTAAAAACCTGAAAATTATAAAGCGTTGCAACGCGAAACGATTGAATAATTTGGAAAATTCTGTTGTTGTCGTTGTATTTTTTGATACTACGAGGATTGCATATGTGATGTAAATAAATACCCTTGTCGTAGTACGAGAGTGGATGGCCTAGTGGATAGAGCGGTAGACTTTTGCCCCATGGCTCTAGGGGTCAGTGGTTCGAGCCCCGTTGAGGGTTACTTTTTTAATTATTTAATTGTATTCTTGTTTTTTTTTAATGGAAAATTTTAGACTCAATGTTAACATTTATCAATATAAAGCATTTAATGACAAACTTCAGTACATGCCAAAATCTGTGAAAAGGCCCCTTTAAAGCGGGTATATACGATCTTGTCAAATATTTATTAATTAATATAAAATGTGTTAAAAACTTATTATACATATATTTCAATATAAACTAAAATAAAAGTTAAGAAGAACATGTGTCGAAGAATGCTAAATAAGCCAGATATTTAATTCTGAAATCGAAAAAGGCTGTACAGCCGAATTCGCCAGCATGTATATCATGCATGTACAATGTGAATCTAAATTTAGTTTAACGGTTCATTTGAAATTCCTGCAGCGATATCGATTCATACGACACACGAACACTTACTAAAAAGACGAATGCATCGGTTATTGTCGGAAAATAATTACGAATTATCTTCGTCACAATCGGCTCGGGGCGCTAATTTGTATTTGCTGTATTTTATGAAATTCGTCTTAAAGGGGCCTTTTCACAGATTCTGGCATTTTTTTAACTTATTTATTAAATGCTTTATATTGATAAATGTAAACATTGGATCATAAAAGCTCCAGTAAAAAATCAAGAAAAAAAATAAAAAAAGGAAAAGAACATTGCCCGGAGCAGGTTTCGAACCAGTGACCCCTGGAGTCCTGCCAGAGTCCTGAAGTAAAAACGCTATAGCCTACTGAGCTATTCCGCCGAGTACACATTCTTGAAGTATTTTATACCTTATATAAGCAATCTTCGTAGTTTCACAAAATTTAACGACAAAAACAGAACTCTCCAAATTATTCAATCGTTTCGCGTTGCAACGCTTTATAATTTTTAGGTTTTAAAATCGTCAAAAGATGCATATAATGGCTATATTAGAGAATGGTTAATGTTCAGTATTACTGTTTCCTCACAACTATCATAACTAAAACGAAAACTTACGAATCTGAAACAACTTTTTTCAATTTTGTCAATTTACCAAAGCATGAAGATCCCTTTAAATATTTATATATTTAAATATTTATATATTTATATATTTATCATGATTATGAGACAGTTCTTTCTAAAAAAGAAAAAAAAAAAAAATTTTTTTTTTTTTTTTTACTTCCGGAAGGGATTTTTTTTAACAAAATGCGGGGAAAATTAATACTCTTTTTTTGAGGGGAATGGGGCCGAATATCGGCCCCGAAATTGCCATAAAAAAACACTGGTCCTCTACCAAATTTGTTCAAATTTTATCCCTGGGGTCAAATTTGACCCTGCCCCAGGGGTCACAAAATTTAACACATGCTTATATAATGCCTATTTTGTAAAAACCTTAACAAAAATTCTTGTCAATAACCATTAGGCCTAGGGCTACACAATTTGGTATGAAGTGACATTGTATAGTCCTCTACTTAGTTTGTTCAAATTATGCCCCAGGGGTCAAATTTGAACCAGCCCTGGGGGCCACAAAATCGATTATATGCTTATATAGTGCCTATTTTGTGAAAACTTTAAAAATCTTTTTGTCCTTAACCATAAGACATAGGGCTACCAAATTTGGTATGTAGTGACATCTAACAGTTTTCTACCAAGTTTGTTCAAATTATGCCCCTTGGGTCAAATTTGACCCTGCCTAGGGAGGTCACAAAACTGAACATATGCTTACATGGGGCCTATTTTTTGAAAACTTTAAAAATCTTTTTGTCCATAACCATTGTGCCTAGGGCTACCAAATTTGGTATGTAGTGACATCTTATAAACTTCTACCAAATTTGTTTAAATAATGCCTCTGGGGTCAATTTTGACCCTGCCCCGGGGGGTCACAAATTGAATAAACGCTTATAAAGCGCCTATTTTGTGAAATCTTTAAAAAGATCTTCTTGTCGAAAACCATTCGGACTATGGCTACCAAATTTGGTATGCAGTAACATCTTATAGTCCTCTACCAAGTTTGTTCAAATTATGCCCTTTGGGTCAAATTTGACCCTGACCCGCGGGTCACAAAATTTAACATTATATACGCTTATATCTTGCTTATGTTTTGAAAACTTTTAAAATATTCTTTTCCTTAACTCTAGAACCTAGAGCTACAACATTTTGTATGTAGCGCGGTATAGTAGTCATCTACATAGTTTGCTCAAATCATGCCCCTGGGGTTAAATTTGACTCAGCCCAGGGGGTCACAAAAGTGTGCATATGCTTAAATAGGGCCTATATTTAAGGATTTGCAATTGCCGAAAATATTTGTTTCAGCCTTTTTTTCAGCAGTGGAGCGATACAGGGCCATCATGGCCCTCTTGTTTCTTAATTTTGAACGCTTCAAAACTTATTTTTTTACAATTTTATAAAGTTTGTGACTCTAGGCCGCTTCACTTAAACAGGAAAAAAGCCCTTTGAGCTTTTTATTGATGGTTCATGCTAGTTGATGATTTGTTATAACAGTGGCTCCTCAGCTGCTGTAATACTGTGGTTAACAGTGTGGAGTGTGTTGACTGTAGCTTGAATAATGAATTTGTCTTGGTCTTAAATATTGTTTAGCAATAGTTTATTGAACATTCATAGTTTACACAGCTGTAATAATCTTCTAAATAAATATTGAAGGGTAGTGTAGATTTTAATATTTAAATAGTGTGTGTGCATAAAATATTGCATTTATACGAATCAAACAATGCTTACATTTTATCAAGAAAAAACATTATAAAAAAAACTTTCTAGATAAAACCGCAACTTACTGGATTCAAAGTTTTAACTTTAAATCACTTAACCTGAGAATCATTTGTAACATTCCATATTACTATGCTGTCAAGGTCTGTTGGTAGAACCACAGTGTACAAATCTGAAGATCACAGGTTTTATCTCCGTTGGCCTGTTGGTGTGCTGTAAAAATGCCAGAGGTAAAAATGCCTTAGGTAAAAACGCCATGGGTAAAAATGCCAGAGGTAAAAATGCCAGAAGTAAAGTGGAAAAAATGCCATAGGTAAAAATGTCAGATGTTATATAGTAAAATAGAGTTTTGAGCATTTAAAAAAAAGAATATTTAGTATTGGAGGAATAACATTCTATGCTTATGTTACTTATAACTTTTTTTTACTAATTGAACATGATATATTTGTTCTAAGTTTAGACTGTAATTTTGTTGTTTTGTAATTTATTTATTATGTTTATTGCGCAATAATCAAT
This sequence comes from Dreissena polymorpha, assembly GCF_020536995.1. NCBI lineage: Eukaryota > Metazoa > Mollusca > Bivalvia > Myida > Dreissenidae > Dreissena > Dreissena polymorpha. The sequence continues at coordinate 62,324,846 of NC_068369.1, read as the reverse complement.
AGGATAATTAATATTGGATATATTGCACACTTAGAGTCAATAACATTGACTTATTTTCAAACACCTCAATGTCTTGATAAATTGTATTGACTTCCAGCTAGCATTATAGGTCGACAACAAATTAAAAAACAAACCAAGAGACATTTGTTGAATGACCGATACATCAATGCATAAAGCACAAAACAACAAAATTACAGACTAAATTTATTAGTGAGACAAGTAGAATCAATATAATATATTCAATTAAAAACATGTTTCCATAACGTAAGCAAAGAATGTAATTCCTTCAATACTCAATATCATTTATAATATTGCTCAAAACTCTATTTTACTATATAACATCTGGCATTTTTGCCTCTTGCATTTTTACCTATGGGATTTTTACCACTTAACTTCTGGCATTTTTACCTCTGGCATTTTTACCTATGGCATTTTACCTCTGGCATTTTTACCTACATTCGGCCTGTTGCATGTCTTGTGTGAGGATTGTTAAGGATTTTTTTCTATGGCCATTCTACACCTTAAGTGTGAACTGGTTAGCTGACTGCCATTTATGATTATATAACTGAAACACTGTTCAAAGCAACCAAAAAAACTCAAGTATACAAACCAAACAAGGAACATTTCCAACACTTCTGATTAAACAAAAAACTAACAATAATCCTCGTTAGATCTCCAGAACAGTGTATCATTCCATTTAACTAGCATGGAAAGTACAAAGGAACTCCCTGTCTTAACATGCTTGTAGTGTCTGGTATCCAGAGTGCCTGCATTAGTCAGGACCTTGAGAATCTACCAGATGCCCTCAAGGAACTGGTAACCAATGACAACGACCAGTTTTTAGATGAGATTGAGAGATGGGACCCTGAGGCAGCACGTAAAGCAGCAGGGGGCAGGGATACAGATGTAGCTGAGCAAAAACCAGGTAATGTTCTTAACTTCTAGAAGGTGTTAGCTTCTTATTTTGTCCAATTCAACAGTATATTAATGAAAATGATGTGCACCAACAGCAGCTCTTACAAAAAAAAATTGAAACAAAATATATTCTATAGCCTTGGATTAAAAACAATTCAAAATGATGGTTTATTTGATGCTTTCCTGAGCAATAAGTAAAGAAAGGTGAAATATTCCGTTCTGTCACTGTCCCTGTCGTCACTATTTACAGCTATTTAATGAAACAACTTCTATTAATCTGCTTGATGGATTTAAACTGAACTACGAAGGACTTGTCCTTGGATGTTAAACATTTGTAAAAACATGTTGAAAACTATTTTTAAATGCCCTCAAAAACAGGACGTTTTCTTGTCAAAAACCACTTCCTGGGTTTCTATACAATTTCATACAAATTTACAATTTAATTTACCCTCTACTAAACATCTTCAAATTATTAAACATGAAACAAAAATGCATTGCAGTTTTCCTCAAAAGGCTTTTTTTCACTTAAAAGATCATGCCTGAAACCACTTGCTGGATTTCAAAATATTTAAACACAAAATTTCCTTGGATCACCTTCAGGGGTCGCGAAATCAAATGTCCGAGTTGCCCGAGTCGTACATTTGCTTGTCTGGGCAACTGATTTTTTTCAATTAAGTTGTCCGTGGACAACAAGTTTTTTAAAAGTCGCGTCCAGGTATACAAAAATACATTGTATTAAAGCCGTAATTAAGTTTTACAAAACCGGATGTTGACACGCGATTACATTGTCAGTGCTATTTGCAGAGCAATCAAGCTAAAATATGTGCACTTTCCTGCGCAGTGATCTCCCTTATTCTATAAGAGACCGGGAGCATGCCGCAATTTCAACATTTGGCCCGACTATTAGACAGTGTACAGACTGGTTTCTTTATTTTTAAAATCAGACGGAAATAAAAAGTATCAATCTAAGATAATCAAAACACGGTCCACCTTGTTATTTAAAACAACTTTAATGGTAAACATGGAACTTTTTTTTAATCTTCAACAACGGAGCAGAAACCCGAAACTTTGAGCAGCCCACCTCCCAAAAAACTAAGAAAGATTATGATAAAAAATATAATCTAAGTAAACGCACCAGAACTTTTCAAGAAACTGGGATAACAGATTTTCAATGGTTACCAGTTTATATAATCAAATTGCTACCAGTAGCGGAGCCTCAGTCTGATGAGGTCCACATATTGGACTAGTTTAATTTGTTAAGATTACAATTTACTTATGTTCAGCACATGTTTTAATAACACTAGCTTCGCAAGATGTAAAGTTTGAGAAAGTCTTTATATTTTTTATAATATACTGCTATAATGAATGTACCATTGAAATACAATAATAAACAAAACAAGCAAATCATACTCATTTTGATACATTCCACATTATTTAACATTAATCAATAAATGCGTTTATAATTTATATAAACATTAACGGACAAGTGTAGTTCAACAACGGGCAAGTTAAATTTCCTAAATGGTTGTCCGTGGACAAGTATAGTTTTTTGAGATTTCGCCACCCCTGACCTTTTACTAAATCTCTCTTCAGACAATTGTTATTGAATTACAAATTTCATCAATAGGGACAGGTAGTTGTACTTGTATATCTAAGTGAAAACTGTAAAATTCTTGTGAGCAACCACTGGCTTGGTTGGAAAGTAATTTTAACAAATATTCCTTAATAGATCTACCAAATATTTTAAAATGATTATTGTGACTTTAACTTATATGAGCAACCCAGTGTCATCTGGGCCCTCATGTTTATTAAATGTGACTTTGAAGAATTGTGTTTTGTTAATCTTATTATTCAAACGCTGCAATAAAATGTTTGTCTGAAAACCTTAAATATATCTTATGTCTTCAACATTGATGTGCCTAGCTCTGTTTGCAGCCCTTCCAGGTCCCGCACTAACCTCCACTAGTAATTCATCCATTCAGACTATGCAAGCCCGACCCCCTGCCAATTATGTAAGTATTCATGCTACACTTGCCGTGGAGGAAACACGGAAATCTTACAAAAAGTTAATTGGTGACCTTCATTCCCCAGAGACATTAGACCCTCCTTGATTACTCGAAAAAGTAAGAAAGCATATTTGCCTGGGCTTAACATTAAAATAGTATATTTGCTATTGATTATCATGTATATCTGTTAAGGAATAATTGATAATAATAATACAAAATTCTTGCTTAAATTTATTTTCTTTAATATATTAAATTAAACTTCGATGAAAAATTAGGAAGTTAAAGAATTTATCCAAATCCTCTGGTATTTGAAATACAAGAAAAGGTTTTCATTTTACTTATACCTTAGTGTTTTATCCACGCCTTATCAGCGTGGCGCCCCGCCATGCCCCTTTTTTCGAGCCCCACGCTGCCCCTTTCAAAGCCAATTAGCGCCACGTGCACCTTTTATCTTGATCCATATGTATCAAGTCATATCTGCTTTTGCAATTGTGTGTTATCTTGGTGTCCCCAAGACGCGCATATTAATGCATGACTGCGTATGACACAATAAAAGAGGGCCTATTACCCGAAAAAAGCTGTAAAAATCAATAATCATCCCGTAGCAGTTAATTGTGCGAGTTGGTATAAGCTCAAAATATGACATGTTAACTCCGCCTACGGCTTTTTATGCTCCCCGAAATGAAAATTTTATGGAGCATATAGTTGCCAGTTTGTCCTAACTTCCATACTTCCGTCACACTTTTGTTACCGTTTCTCATAGCGCCTTCAATACTTTACCAATCTCTTTCATATTTGGCATGTAGGTACCTTGCATAGACCTCTACCTTTTGATGAGGTTTGAGGTCACTGGGGTCAAGGTCACCGAGGCTAATAATAGATTTTCCATCACGGTTATCTTACAGTTTCTCATAGGGCCTTGAATACTTTACCGATCTCTTACATATTTGCCATGTAGGTACCTTGCATGGACCTCTACCTTTTGATGAGGTTTGAGGTCACTGGGCTCAAGGTCACCGAAGCTATTAATATATTTTCCGTCACGCTTTTGTAACAGTTTCTCATAGCACCTTCAATATTTTACCGATCTCTTTCATATTTGGCATGTAGGTACCTTGCATGGACCTCTCACTTTTGATGAGGTTTGAGGTCACTGGGGTCAAGGTCACCATGGCTAATAATATATTTTTATGTCCCCCACTATAGTAGTGGGGGACATATTGTTTTTGCCCTGTCTGTTGGTCTGTTTGCGCCAACTTTAACATTTTGCAAGAACTTTTGCTATATTGAAGATAGCAACTTCATATTTGGCATGCATGTGTATCTCATAAAGCTGCACATTTTGAGTGGTGAAAGGTCAAGGTCATCCTTCAAGGTCAGAGGTCAAATATATGTGGCCAAAATCGCTCATTTTATGAATACTTTTGCAATATTGAAGAAAGCAACTTGATATTTGGCATGCATGTGTATCTCATGGAGCTGCACATTTTGAGTGGTGAAAGGTTAAGGTCATCCTTCAAGGTCAAATATATGGGTCAAAATTGCTCATGGAATGTCACTTCTGCAATATTGAAGCTAGCAATTTTATATTTGAAATGCGTGTTTATCTCAAGGAGCTGCACATTTTGAGTGGTGAAGGGTCAAGGTCATCCTTAAATGTCAAACGTCATATAGGGGGACATTGTGTTTCACAAACACATCTTGTTTCAATTGTTTCTGCATGAAGTTTCCCTTGTTGTTCTTAATTAAAGATTTGTTTTTTGTTAACCTTTCGAAAACCCTTGCTCGTTTGTGTACATATATAGCTCGCCAACAATTAAATACAAACATGTTACATGTGCATGCAATTTGATATCAGACTATTTTTGTGATTTCCTGTTTCTTTTGTTACATGTATTGGATCGAATAAATGTACATGTACAAATTTGAGACATCCGCAGTAAGTATTAAATTTCACGATATTTTAATATCATAGTCATGCGAAAAATTCAGTTGTCATGTTGATGAATGACTATTTGTATACCTGTTCTTTGTTCAATAACAAGTTCATTTTGAAACATACACTGTATGTAAAATGACGTTAAAAAAGAAATCGTAATATTATGGTTAATATTGATTTACTTATTGTGTAACAATAATATTGTGCATTGAGAAAATACAATGTACAGTGAAAACTCTCTTTACGACCACCTCGGTATTCCGACCAACTCGCTAAGTCGACCACCATTTTTCAGTCCCGATTTGTTCCTTCTATATTTCAATGGTCGTTACACTCACTAATCCGACCAACCCGCTAATCCGCTATTACGACCACTTTAATCAGTACCAATTATCGATATTGTTCTTAATTGACACCCGCCAAACGACCAGTAATTTTCACACCTTACTTGATCTGATGTTGTGGTACTATCGGGCTTGTGTACGAAGCCATTCTGACCCAATTAACCACAATTAACGACAACGGTTTTTGGCATCGATTTGCGACACAGGTGTTAGATTTTGGCACTTGTTATAATTTTTAACCATTGATTGACAATTAGCTATTATTATTATTGAGTCTTTGATGGGTAAATTGGTAGTTGTTTGGTACACACTTTAAAGATTTATTACGGCGAATAATTTAACAGTTAGGATATTTGAGTAACACGGTTTTGTTCGTGATGGATATAAAAACCGACTTTTATACCATATCGTTATTCAAAATGGATAAGCGAAAACGGAAAGAGTTGTGTTTAAAAGAAAAGATTGATTTTATCGACGCAAGTGATGGGAAATCTCAACGACGATTTATTCGGCATTGGAAAGACTCGGGTTCAAGCTATTCTAAAAAGAAAATCTCGACTTTTATTCGACAAAATGCTAAGCAGACGACAATTGACTCATTCGTTAAGTAAACATCAAGGATCTTGATGAAAAGTACATATACATGTATTTACACTTAATGAACAACTTGAAATACTATCTTTGTACAATGTATAAATACAATGTATAAACGGATGACTGTTATATTGTATGCAAACAGATAAAAGTTCAGTGAATATTTACGTTGTTGTAATTATATGTCCATCAAATTCATGAAAACTCAGAATTAAGACCACCTCGCTATTAAGACCACTTTTGAAAAGTCCCACAAGTGGTCTTAATAGCGAGTTTTCACTGTATATCAAATTTATAAAGTATCGATAAGAAGTGTTGTTAAGAAATCGCGGTGAATTTAGCGAGTCATAATTTCACATTTAGCTTTTTATGCTCCCCCACAATTTAATTTGGGGGGAGCATATAGTCGCCGCTTCGTCTGTGTGTGTGCGTCCGTCCGTGCACAATTTTTGTCCGGGCTATTTCTCAGCAACTAATGACTGGAAGTCAATGAAACTTTATGGGAAGCTTCACTACCAAGAGGAGATGTGGATATTATCAGCGGGTTCTGGTCGGATGATTTTTCACAGAGTTATGTCCCTTTGAAATTTTCCATTAACTGTACATATAGTGCAATTCTTGTTCGGGCTATTTCTCAGCAACTAATGACCAAAATTCAATGAAACTTTATGGGAAGCTTCACTACAAAGAGGAGATGTGCATATTATCAGCGGGTTCTGGTCAGATGATTTTTCACAGAGTTATTGCCCTTTGAAATTTTCTATGAAAAAATTCTTGTCCCCCAACTACTGTGTCATCAAGACGTTTCCTTTTATCTAAATTTATAAAGCAATATTGTGAGAAAAAAACACTTTGGGGACATCACCCATTCTCCGACGGTTTCTTGTTAAAATATGAATCAAAATGAACTTGTTTTTGAACAAAACAGATCATTCACTTGATAACATAACAACTTATTTTTTCACATGCTTATGTTCATAAAATATCACTGAATTGAATACTTACTGCCGATGTTTTGAATTTATATTCGAATCAATACATGTAACAATATAAACAGGAGGAAGTCACTAAAATAGTCAGAATCAAATTACACGTAACATGTTGATATGTAATTATTGGCAAGCTATACGTACACAAACGAGAAAGCATTTCCGAAATTTTTACAAAAACAAACAATTCTTTAAATTAACAACAAGTAAATCTTCACGCAGAAACTGTAGAAACAAAACATAATGTACATCACGCTCGATGTAGGACATGTCAAATGATTCTGGAACAAGGGTAAACAATAGAAAATAATGACGATTGTTAACAATCAAGTTAAAATGTATACAAATGTACATACAAATGTAACAAAACATTCTAGAACTTTGCAAAAGTTATACGTTCTGCAATATCGAAATATACATGTTCAATCACATTTACTTGTATTCCACCGCGAACCACCAAGGCCGCGGTGGTCCACCGCGATCATTGTGGTCCACCGCGATCGCGGTGGTCCACCGTGAGATCGATTTCCCAATAACGCCCACGCTGTTCAGTCACTGTCGACGCGGTCTATCATGATGGAAACACCTTCAGATCGCCGTGATTTTCCACACTCACGAAAAATTGTCCACGGTGGGAGTGTGGTGGATGCCAGAAATCGTGCTAGACGTAGTGTATCATTAATTAATGAATACAGACAAGATTAATAGTTAAAAAGTAGCATTTATTAAAGGCATTACGAAACACGTGTTATTAAGTTCATTCAGGGACGTATACAAACATTGCACAAATCTGATGCACACTAGTCATAAACATCCGGAAAGTTTACTTTAAGTTTAGAGCCCCCATGATCAGTTACATTTTTAGCTCACCTGTCACGAAGTGACATGGTGAGCTTGTGTGACCGTGTGATGTCCGGCGTCCCTTGTGCGTGCGTGTGTCTGTCAACAATTTGTTTGTGCAGACAGTAGAGGTCACAGTTTTCATCAAATCTTTACGAAATTTGGACAGAATGTTTATCTTGATGAAATCTGGGTTGGGATTGTATTTGGGTCATCTGGGGTCGAAAACTATGTCACGAGGTCAAATAATAGAAAAACCTTGTGTAGACAATAGAGGTCACAGTTTTCATCCAATCCATATGAAATTTGGTCATAATGTTTATCTTGATGAAATATGGGTTGGGATTGTATTTGGATCATCTGGGGTCAAAAACTAGGTTACTAGGTCAAATAATAGAAAAACCTTGTGAAAGCAATAGAGTTCACAGTTTTCATCAAATCTTTATGAAATTTGGTCAGAATGTTTATCTTGATGAAATCTGGATTGGGATTGTATTTGGGTCATCTTGGATCAGAAACTAGGTCACTAGGTCAAATCATAGAAAACCCTTGTGTAGACAATAGAGGTCACATTTTTCATCAGATCTTAATGAAATATGGTCAGAATGTTTGTCTTGTTAAAAATCTGGGTTGGGATTGAATTTGGGTCATCTAGGGTCAAAAACTAGGTCGCTAGGTCAAAGTTTAAAAAAACTTGTGTAGACAGTAGAGGTCACAGTTTTCATCCAATTTTAATAACATTTGGCCAGAATGTTAATCTTGATGAAATCTGGGTTGGGATTGTATTTGGGTCATCTGGGGTCAAAATCTAGGTCACTAGGTCAAATAATAGAAAAACCTTATGTAGACAATAGAGGTCACATTTTTCATCCAATCTTTATGAAATTTGGTCAGAATGTTAAAGGTAAATCCTTGTATATTTGAAAGATGTTACAGTTTTCATCATGTCTTAATGAAATTTTATTTTGCCCATTTGTAATTCATGATATAGCTAGCCATAGTCTGATAGAATTTAAGTTGATGTAGCAAGGAAAGTCAGGTGAGCGATTCAGGGCCATCAAGGCCCTCTTGTTATTCTATATCATTTCAGGCAATAATAAAAAAAGAAAAGAAGAGTTGATCACAAGATGATTATTGTACATTGATTTATTGCATTTATTTGAATATAATTATAATTTTCGGACAACTTAATTTTTGTCTCTAAATTTTCGGACACCTGTAATTTTTGAACATTTTGCGTATCTTAATTTTCGGACACCAAAAAAAATAATTTTTAAGTGTCGGAAAACTTAAAGTAATTACGGTAGGTCTTCTGATATAGTTACTCCAAGGTATGGGTTTTCTGGCACTTGTTGAAGGATGTAGGATTAGAATAGAATTAGATGTAGAATAGAGCTGGTAGAATTTTGAGGCATTCTGGTTTTTTTTGGCATTGAATCTCATGCCCCATGTGTTGTCCAGGTTTCTAGTTTATTAAAGTCTTGCTGTAGGATTTCATGGTCCTGGCGACTTCTGATGGTGCTGTAAAGTAAACAATCATCTGCAAATAGGCGGACCGAGGACTTAACTGAGTCGGTTAGATCTTTGATGTGGCAGAGGAAATGCAGGGTCTCCTTTGGTACGCCAGAGTCTTTTAAGTTAAACAAAACTATGTTTTAAGTTTTTAAACCGGTTTTTGCATTTTGCAAACGCATTTGATAAGATTTAGCCTTGTTATTGCAGTTTAAAAAAATTACTAGTCTTTCAATTGCCATTTTGCCATAAGTAGGTAGGAATGTGTCACATTCTTTGCATAGTTTGTGACGAGTAGCTTTGCCGGAAGGCAACTTTTGGTAGCCGCGGTTTATGGACGTTTCATACTACTACCAGTTTGTGCCACTTATATTTGTGTTGAAAAGGGGTAGTCGTTTTGTCCCATTGATAATCTATAGCTGGATAGGTGTGAGTAATACTGTATAGATAAGAATTATAACGAGAATCTTTCCCACCTTTGATTGTCACCTCTGTGCAATGTAAAAAAAACATTGTTTTATTTCAAGAGTATTTATTCAGGTTAAATGTATTCTTTATTTCTATTACAGTTATTCAACTGAATCTTCACACTTGTGTTCTGGCTCATTGTTTGAGGTCACCGACCAAGTCCGATTATTCTGACCCGCAATGTAGAACAATTATTCCCTCTTTAATCTCACAATACAACATTGCAACTTTAAAATAAACTCGCTTAAAAACTAAACATGCATATGTGACAAATATAGAGCCGCATATGTTAAAAATGTAATTGCTGATATAATCCTGCATGATTTTAACCTAAATGACTGTGTCACTTTAGGACTTTTACTTCATTAACTGCTATTCAGCATCTTTGCATTTTAAGCATTCACTTATCACGTGTAGTGTGTAACTCTATCATGACACTCTACTTTGTTTGATATGTAGGGTGAGATTACCCAAGAGATGGTGCAGAACCTGTACAGTGATGACCTTGAGAAACAGAAGCAGGCCACTCATATGTTAAAGAAACTTCTCTCCAAAGGTGCGTTATGAAAAGCTACAGGAACTACATGTATATATATCAACATACATGACCCACGCTTCAGGAAAGCTGAGCTTAATACATGTGTGTAAAGTGTCTTCTCTTATTAGCTGGTGCAGTCCAATCAGGCTAGTCAGGGAAGACACTTTCCACCTAGAGAAGATTTTGGTTTACAAGAGACTTCCTTTAAGCACAAAAATTTGATGAAAGTGAAAAGTGTCATTTCTGATTAGCCTGTGCTGACTGCACTCTAGACAACAGGTACATTGAATCTAATCAAAGACCTATAAAATACACAAATAACACTGTATTATTCGCTATAGCTATATTCAATCAAATCTCACGCAGGCGTGACTATGCGAGAGTCACGTGACATTGATTTTGGAGATGCTGGAAACAGCTACTGTCGGACATTTTGTCACAAAGCAATCAATTATTTCTTCGTAATTTATCATAGCTATTTGTTGTTGTAGGGTATTCTGGGCATGGTCTTGTTAAGTTTTTATTATTGTCTCCTACCGGTTAAACCGGAGGGGACTTATGGTTTGCACTCAGTCTGTCTGTCAGTCTGTCTGTCAGTCTGTCACACTTTTCTTCATCCTGCGATAACTTAAGTTCTTTTTTTTTTTTCATGAAACATGGATAGATGGCAATATGGAGATTATGCATGACATTTCATTTTGTTCCTACATCAAAAATTATACTCGCTATGGCAACAAATATAAAAAAATATTTAGTTTTTTTAATAACAATTGTGAAGTTTCACCGTTAGGGGACCATATTGCTTGGCAATCTCTTGTTTTGATATTGTTATTTACAATCTTAATGTGTTAATTGGTGGTTTGCAGAGCAATATATGTAAGAAGTAAATGACAGTGTAACGTCAGGAAGTTGAAAATAAGTTTTTATTTTCCTGGTTGATACTTTTTTAGGTTTTGGTAATTATAATGAGATGAAATTTATTGGAAATTGAAAGTGAAATTTGATATGGTCATTTTGGGCAATTTTTGAAAAATTGAAATGCCCAAACGATTTTTTGAAAAACAAACTTTTCTATTTCTCATCCCATATTGTTGAAGTAAGATTTTTATGCTAGGTGAGATGTTAAGCTAGGTATAAATTTAAAAAAATATGTGAAACTATTCAATTTAAAGGATTTGGCCTTGTACAATGTTGGTACAATTTTAAGCTCTTTTACCCTTTTGTACACGATTGCCGTCAAACGTGTTTTGGTTCTTTTTGAAATAATTTTTCATTTTTCATCCCAAATTGATGAAGTAAGATTTTTATGCTAGGTCATATGTTAATCTATGTTAATTAAAAAAACTGGATGAAGTATCCTTTTTAAGAAAATTTGGCATAGTACAATGTCGGTACAATTTGAAGCTCTTTTTTGCGCGACTATTATATATGAAATATATATATTGGAGCTATCCTACTCACCCCGGTGTCAGCGTTAGCTTTCCCATTCCCGTTAGCGTGCAAATGTTAAAGTTTGCGTACTACCCCAAATATATCCTATGTCCATTGACATATTGCTTTTATATTTTGCATACTTCTTTACCAACATGACCCCAATCTATAAACAAGAGCAGACAACTGTATCAAGCATTTTGACAGAATTATTGTCCCTTTTATACTTAGAATATGCATATTATTGATAAATCTATGTTAAAGTTTGCATACCACCCCAAATACATGTATTGTCAATGTCCCTTGACATATTGCTTTCATATTTTGCATACTGGTTTACCAACATGACCCCAACCTATAAACAAGAGCAGACAACTGTATCAAGCATTTTGACAGAATTATGGCCCCTTTATACTTAGTTAATTGAACATTTTGCTTTAATTGACATTACTTCTTCAGTGCTCACGCTGCTGCCAGACATTGTCGCCAATGGCGATTATTTTATCCAACTGGCTATTATTTCTTAAAATTGTCTAGAAAAAATGGCGATTATTTTATCCGCCTACATCAAAAAAATAATTGCCTCTAAAAGTTGTGCGGCGATTGCGAAACGCCATCAAGCAGGAAAAATCGATAACGAGATTACCTGTGTACACACTCGACCCTGTGTATTGTCATAAACGCTTCAATAACTTCTGCGTCATCGTGGCCTAGAGCGTTTTTCTCAGTGTCAGACAGCAGTGATATCTTTCGGAAAAAAACGTCTTTAATCTCCCCGTGATTTACCAATTATCGGTCACTGTTAGATCTATTAATTTTTCGCCAATTATAATTTGTCATTATTGAAAATCGACGCGAATATTTTCGGCTGGTTTTGTTTTTCACGCCTTTGAAAATTGCTTGATGAAATAATTATTAAATCGCCATCAACGAATTTTCCCCGTAATTACCGCTGTTTGTCGTCTGCTTTATTTCTTGATGTGTGATAAATTGATAATGATTTCAATTTTTAACCAGGTACTGGTTAAAAATAATACTGAAAAACACTTCTTTTCTCCATTTGAAGCATTTTTAGCAAAACAGCTACAACACAAATCCTTAATTTTAGTCAAAACGCTGCAAATTTTTCTCAATTCAAAGGGACCCGGCATATGTCATGGCCAGCTAATTTTAAGGAAACACGTGTTTGGAATTACACTGAGATGGTGTATTTTAAATCACGCGCTGTGACGTTATTTGATGTAAACATGATCGGCATTGCGAAAGTGTTATTGTTGGAATAAATTATTTGCATTTGATATTGGCCTCTGTCTACAACATAGCGGCCGATGGCAAACGTCGAAATAAGAGATAAAGCAGTCGAACGATATGCACCTTTTATTTAATCATTAATGTGCAAAACGCGTACATTTTTTCGGATTGCCGTTTTCGGATACTGTATTTTTGTCGTCAATTATGATTTATTTTCGAAGTTCATAATAGAAAAAAATAGAATGACGAATACACATGCGGTGATACGGAAGGTGTGGTTTATAATATTTCGAATTGTATAAAAACTATAATAAAAAGTATAATTAGTAAGGGCTCTGGGTGGGGTGGGGGCTCTGCCCTTTATTCTCATGTGTATGTAACTGTAGCTGATATCTGGTTTGTTAAGTGACACCCAAACCTTGATTGTATTCTTTATTGTAATAATATTTTATAAGAAAATGACACACTGATATTATGCTTGTTATATATATATATATATATATATATATATATATATATATATATATTATAACTTAAATTCAATAGATATACATTTAATAAAACATAGATATAATGAGAGATTGTTTTTTTCTTTTTGCCTTCAGTACTGATTTGCTGAAAAGTCCGCGTCTGTTTTGGCTATTATTTTGTTAAGGAAAAAAATTATGGCTATTATTTTCTGAAGGCCAGTGTGAGCACTGCTTCTTTATTTATTATCACATATATATATACATATTTATCCGTTTTTTTTAATGTTATTTTTATATGTTAGAAATAAAAATGCATACAAGAATATTTTATCAGCAAAAGCCTTTCAAATAAACTATTTAACAGCATTCTTGCTACGATTTGAAAATTCTTATAGCGCTATTTCTTTAACCATCGCAGCATTATACAATCTTAATCTAGCTAAATAAAATCAAGATTTTATTAAAGCATAATTACTAATGTTTCTATGAAACTTTATTTTATTAAAATCGGATTGTTATTGACCATGTTATGGCCGCCTTTCTATAGCCCCGTAGCATTTTCACATAACTTTGCTCAATAATTGTAGCCGTTGCTACTCTCGCGTCTCTATCTTATCGGTTACTTGACCACATGACCCCGCCGCGAGATAGAATGATAAAGCGCAAGGTTTCGAATATGTGTATTTTATAGGTCTTGGGTCTAATTGACGCTTTGTTCAACTAGTTGGTTGGTCGGTTAATGGATTGGTGTATTTGGCAATATATGTCTTTGTAACATGCTATTAGTTTGTTGAGATAACCGCTTCTAAATTTCTTTAGGGATTTAATTGAAACTTTAGTTATGTTTCTCTGAACTAGAGGAATGGCTGCCTGCGCAGGGGGTATTTTTAGTGAATTTTGTGACAAACCAAATTTATATACATTGTAACTGTATTTATTTTCAGGACCCAACCCACCCATTGATGAGGTGACAAGCACTGGCCTCATTCCTAGATTTGTGGCGTTCTTGGAAACAGAAACACTTCAGGTACTATCAGAGATAGGGGGTTCTGGAAGTAGATTGCAATCATGGAAACCTATGATTAAATTATCCATTAAAATGAAATTTAAGTTCTTCATATTTTTTCATTAAACTTGAAACATGGATAGATGGCAATATGGACATTATGCACGTCATTTCATTTTGTTCCGAAGTCTCAAAAATTCTGGTTGCTATGGCAACAAATATATATATATAATATTCTGAAAATGGTGGAATTTCTGACAATGGTGGAGCCGGTAGGGGACTTTCATTGCTTGACAATAGTCTTGTTTTTAACTGTTACATGTTTATTTCAGTTTGATGCTGCATGTGTCCTCACAACCATTTGCTCAGGGTCCAGCCAACATATCGGGATGGTCAAAAACGCCAATGCAGTGCCTGTATTTGTGAGGCTTCTCAGCTCCGAGAGAGAGGATCTGCAGGAACAGGTACTTGTGAGCCTTGTTCTGGGAAAATGGGTCTTAATGCATGTTTGTAAAGTTTTGTCCCAGATTAGCCTGTTCAGTCTGCACAGGCTAATCAGAGGAAAAAAAATCGCCTTATCTGGATTTTGATTTTGAAGAGACTTAATTAAGATGAACAATTCCATAAAAGTGGTTAGTGATGTCGCTGATTGGCCTGCGTTTACTGCACAGGCTAGTCCTGGACGACAATTAACGCTTATGCATTTAACCCATTTTTTTTTAACAAGCTCATATCAACTTGTTTTTACTATTTAACCTCCGCTTTATGTATTTTTAGGTGTGAACAAAACAAATAAAGTGGGTACCTTTCGTGACTTGTTTTTCTTAAAACGTCAGTTTTAAGCTGGACTATTCATAGAATTGTTAAAGCTATACTAAACACTCATTTGTCAGTGTCTGTGTGTTTGTATGCAGCAACTCAATATCTATATCTCTTCTACAGTTATTCAAGTGAATGTATGTTTTAGTGGTCTTTATATATGGTCTCTAACCAATGGCTGGAACTCTGATCTGACCTGCAAATGAGCAAAATAATGCCCCTTTAGTACTTGAAAATATAAGATTTAGGTTAGTGTGTGTCACTGCGGGGAATCACGTGATCACAAAAGTACGTCGTACGCACAAAATGGTGGAAAAAGCTCTCGCTTAATGACAAAAATCAAGGTATTCTCATATTTTATATTATCAAAATAAATGATAACTATGCGCAGAGTACCCGCTTAGTCGCCTTATGTACTCTGGTAATTGTCGTTTTTCTTAGATTTCTGTAGTTTTCTCAAACATTCAGGAACAATAAACAATGAAAATTGTACATCGTCTGAACAAACTTTATTTTGACATGTTTGCTATTCAAGACAACAAACAACGAAATAAATGCAACATTTTTTGGTTGATAACATGCTTAGAATATTTTGTACACGGTTTTGCACGTTCTTTAAGTTTTTTTAGACCTGTGGCGAGGATTTTGGAAAATAGTACATCGTCTGAACATTTTTTGTTTGCGTACATCGTCTGAACGGTTTTGTGTACATCATCTGAACTGCTTCTGTTTTTACTTTTAATGCGATGTTTATCATAATAAAACTGTAATAACATCTGTGATCAGCCAATCGATTTTTCGTCCAAATGACCTTCTGTTCTATGATCAGAAAACACAAAATCCTGTGTTATTTTACATGTTTACGTAGTGTTTTATTTTATTAACTTAAATTTATATATAAATTAAATACAATTCAACCTCGAAAAAAGGTTGTTATTTATGTATATAAAGGCATGACAATAATGTAATACGAGGCATGTCATTTGGACGAAAGATCCTTGGCTTTTCACATAATTATATTTAAAAAGACCAAATGTAGTTTGCAGTAAAACTAAACTGAACTTAACATTTCTTTTCACATACTTGGCACATGTGAGTACTTATTAAAAATATAATGCTCGGCTCGAAACAGTGGCAGCTCGGAGCTTGCGGTGATTTTTGTCAAGCTTCAATAATATATGTAGTATATAATATTAAATGTTAATCTTAGTCTGAATTACATATATTTTGTAATTGATATATAATTATTTTTGTGAAAATAAAATAATGATGTCATCAAATAAGTTGATATAATTAGATGTATGTTATATATAGCTGTTTTTTATTTCAGAATGCTCAAAATGTCAAGTCGATCGCTTCATCGTTTGAAGAGAAAGCGCTTGAAAACATCGCAAACAATACGATTAGTTACACCAAAATGCATTTCGTCAACTGCATGTCACATTGGAGTTTGTCTGCAACAAATTACACCAGTGCTTACACCCATTTAGTCACCATTTCATTCACCAGTGTATAAAGTATCTCCACCCAAAAAGCGAGCAAAGAAAAGCATTTCTGCAAGAGCTCTTTTTGAGCAGCAGCCATCTTGTTAAAAAATATGCCGTCGCATTCATGACGCTACTGAATCAGATTATCATCTGAACATTAACAATGGATCAGTCAAAACGAAAAGCGAACAGTTAAGTGGAACCGATATCGTGTGAATCTTAAAGCTATGAGAATACTACAACACAAGCAGGCAATTTAACGAGATAAATATTCATAAAATAGTTTGTACTAATGTATCTAAGATATAAAATAGTTGTATATCTACATCTCATATATTAACTCTTCTAAGATTCTACCACCTCCTTTTAATACCAATTTTATGAATTGGTATAGACTTTCCGAATGCTTTAAGAATGCTTTGTGCTATTTTATGCCAAATACAAATTATGTTAATGTTATGTCATGAAATAAAATTTAATGTTAATAATAAAGTCATTATGACCTAGTGTTATACATTGTATTTTATATGAAGCATCATATAGAGGCCCTCGAATACATGTATATGTTAATTAATCTTGACTGGGGTCAGAAGTGGCCACACGCAGGAAGTAAAATATTTTATTGACTCGAATAGCTAAATAACTGATAAAATAACTTCTACCGGACATGTGCCCAATTTGATTGGGGGGGGGGCAGATATAAGACGTTAGCAAAAAACAGCAAATATCTATTATACCCGGTACATGAATGTCTTCCTATCATAATATACTGCTGTTGATAGCCTGGCAAAATGTTGAAATTATGCATTTGTACACTTCAGCATGTGGTGCATTACAACAAAGACCTATAGATTACACAGATTGGAAACTTCGCGCCTTATCGGGCTATCTCTCGGCGGGGTCACGTGGTCGAGAAACTGATAAGAACACTTGGGATCAGCAGACGATTTATTCCATGAATCAATCGGAGTAGTCCGGAGATAGCCGGTGTATCACGATTGCGATAAGATAGCGACGCGTCAGTAGCAACGGCTACGATTATTGAGCAAAGTTATGCGAAAATGTTACGGCGCTGTAGAAAGGCGGCTGTAACTTGGTCAATAATGATCCGATTTTCATAAAATAAAGTTTCATAGAAACATGAGTAATTATGTTTTTATAAAATCTCGATTTTATTTACCTACAATAAGAATTTATAATGCCGCGATCATTGAAGCAATTGCGCTAAGAACTTCCAAATCGCGGCGAGAATGCTGTTGAATAATTTATTTGAAAGGCTTTTGCTGATAAAATATTCTTGTATAATTTGGTATTTCAGACAGTTAAAACCTTATAAAATATTATTATTTCAAAACGGATAGATATATGTGGACACATAGATCTAGGTCTAGGTCTTTTTATTTAGATCTTATTCATGAGTTATAGGTTATTAAAGTTTTGTTTGTAATCCAGTTTTTTTCTTTTGGTTATTAAATTAAGCTTTCAGTATCGTGGGCTAGGATTTCGCGAAAAGAAAAAAACAAAAACATTTCACGCGCGTGTTAATCGTCGAATCAATTAGCGAACTGAAGATGCTTTGAGTGTTTTTTCTTTACTCTTGAGAATTAATTAAAAGAAGGGATTCTTACTTCAATTATCAGTTTGCGTTGTTGATTGATTTTAATTGTGTGATCAGTGGCCGCGGCCGGCGAATTCATTCTTTATATGTCATTGTGATGTTCAATTAAGGTAAGTCTTTGTTGTGAATGTGTTAGATTTTAATATACTTGTTTATAATAGTACGTTATAAACACAATGAAATGCTGTATAAAACTGTTTAAAAAAGGCTATTCTCGATTGTGTATCTTATAAGTCTGGTAGCTTAAAAGCATAGTCGCCCTTTGGGCCTTAGAGAAATTTCCAGCTCTGTTTTTCACCTGCTCATCCCAAGACCTCAGATAATCAATTAGTTCCCCTGTAAGAAAGTCCAGGCGGTTGTCATTTGTGTCACTGTATGGCTCCAGATTTTGATTTCTTGAATTTCGACCTTCCCACCGACTTCTTACGTTTAAACAGTCAAAGAATTTGTTGAACATTTTTATGAATTTGACTGTTTCTTCAGTTTCTGGCCCATACAAGTCTGCCATGGCATTGGCCACACTGTCACTCAAAACCTGGGCCGCCAGCTTAACCTTCATGTAGTTAAAACTGGCCAGATGAACATGGTTTCGGGTCAATTTTGGGCATGGATTGTACAAGTTCAATTCGCAGTGCTCCTCAAATAGTCTTACTATGTGCATCCATGAAATATCTTTTTGGTTTATTCATAATGTACGGGATTTGTTGTGAGAGAATGAGTTACTCAAGTTATTTCTTAGAGTTTTTATAAGATGAGGCACATCTGAAATGAAATATATTTGTCTATTTCTGTAGTTAGGATTTACAGTCCTGAATAAGCACTCCTGTTTGTTTAAATCTATACTTAGATTAACATATTGCCTAGCATAAAAATCTTACTTCAACGATATGGGATGAGAAATAGAAAAGTTTTCACAAAGAAACAAACCACTTTGGCGACAGGTGTGAAAAATTATTGAATGAATTAACAGTATAAAATTGTACAAAGGCAAAATCCTTTAAAATGACTTATTTTCGTCTACTTTTTATTAATCATACCTAGAATTACATATCACCAAGCATAACAATCTGACTTAATCGATTTTGGATGAAAAATGAAAAAGTTTATCAATAAGAACAAAAACACGTTTGACAGCAATCTTGTACAACAGAAGAAAAGAGCTTAAAATTGTACCAACATTGTATAAGGCCAAATGCTTTAAATTGAATATTTTCCTGTAGTTTGTTTAAATCTATACTTAGATTAACATCTTGCCTAGCATAAAAATCTTACTTCAAAGATATAGGATGAGAAATAAAATAGAAAAGTGTTTCAACAAAATACAAACCACTTGATTGAATGAAATAACAGTATAAATAGTACAAATTGAACAAAGGCAAAATCCTTTAAAATACCTCATTTTCGTCTACTTTTTATAAATCATACATAGATTAACATCTCACCTAGCATAAAAATCTTACGTTATCAATATGTGATGCTTAATGAAGAAGTTTATAGAAAAATGCTT
Source organism: Dreissena polymorpha (assembly GCF_020536995.1). Lineage (NCBI taxonomy): Eukaryota > Metazoa > Mollusca > Bivalvia > Myida > Dreissenidae > Dreissena > Dreissena polymorpha. Next base: position 62,305,112 of record NC_068369.1, on the reverse strand, counting down.
CGGGCCTTTCAATTTTTCAAAAATTATCGAAAATGAACGAATCCAGTGTTCTCTTTCAAATTCCGATAAATTAATAATTAATTAGAATAATAACTACCAAAACCTAAAGAATTATCAAGACAGAAAATAAATACTTATTTCTTATCACACAAAGAATATTCAATATGTCTTTTTTCGGAGACCGACTTTGCTCACTACGTAAAGTTCGTAACGTTGCGCTTTCAGGCATTCATTGCTCTGCAAACTGACAACCGAGCGCTAAAAACACTAATTAACACATTAAAATTGTTAATAACAATATCAAAATAATATAAACTTACCAGATCATGCTCAGAATACCCTACGACATCAAATATTAACGACTAATTACGAAGAATAATTGTTTGCTTTATAAGAAAATGGCCGACAGCAGCTGGAACAGGGAAGATTCTACAGGTACACCGGCATCTCCAAAATCAATGTCACGTGATCCGCGTCCGCCGATAGATATTATCGCATATCGCTATAGCGGAGACGAGAGATTCCAATCTGTGTAATCTATAGGTCTTTGATTACAACTAGTGCTTAGGGTATTTTCTACGTTGTCAGATACAAGTTCCAATAGACAACATCAGTGCAGCAAGTTTTTATTATAAACGATAGTGTTAACAAGGTTTTGCTATATCCATACAAGGAAAACTGCCCCGCTCCCTAGTGGCCATGTTTTTCAACGGACCGTAATAATTTTCGAATTCAGCCGAGGTATCATAACAACAAATGTTCGGACAAAGTTTCATGAAGATTGAAGTATAAATGTGACTTTTGGAGTGTTTAAAAGATTCACTATAGCCATGTGAGCAAATATGCCCCCCTGACGGCCATCTTTTTCAATGAATCTGAACCATTTTCAAAGAAAGCTGATATGTCATTAAGACACGTTTTGACCATGTTTCAAGAATATTAAACTGTAAATGTGAATTTTAGTGTTAACTATCTTTTTCTTTATTTTGACCAAGTGACCTAGTTTTTAGTCCGCTACCGGTTTCACTGGAGGAGACTTATGGTTTTGTATCTGTCAGTCCGTCACACTTTTCTGGATCCTGCGATAACTCTAAAAGTTCTTAATATTTTTTCATGAAACTTGGAATATGGATAGATGGCAATCAGGGTTGGCACCAATCGACCGCCCCTGGTTTTAACCGGCGGTTTTTACCGGTTAAAACCGTCCTGGTCAATACTCCCGAAGTGGTTATTACTGGTCAATACTGGTCGATTGAACTTTACCCCCAATTTTTATTTATATTCCATGCCTAATTAAACAATGTTGATAATATAAATTAAACAATGCCTAATTTAACAATGTTGATAATATAAATTAAACAGACATGTTGCCAATAATGTCTTAAGCTATTAATACCTACTATTTTATACCTGTTCATGCAATTTGAAGGCCAATCTCTCAAAATTTTGCAAAGAAGTCAAAGTTGGTCAATTGGATTTTTCTGGTTGATTGAACTTTTTTTCAATTCTAATGAATTATGATGCTCAGATAATTCTGTGCTTGATTCAACAAGAACCTGTCAATTACTGTGTATGAGTTGTTCCTCATACCCCACTGTCCCCACAGTCTTCTAACAGTCTTCTCACCTATACAGGTTGGGGCACCCAAAACTGATAATAGGGCCTTAAATGGCACCTTTTTCACACAATCCTTACTTGTCATGTATTCTTGCATTTATTTCTTTAAATATTTTTTCAACAAAATAGTGAAAAAAACTTTAATTTTTATTGATATAAGAATAAAAAACATAATAAGAAATATTTATTAAAAGAAAAAAATAATTGAAAAGAAGAGTAGACCCACAATTGGAAAACATTATTTGTTGGCAAAATCAAGAACTTTGATTGTTTATTCATTTGAATACCAATTGAACTTTTTAATATGAAAGGGAAAAACAACCTCTTAATACAGAAAGGAAACAAGTTAGAAGAAACTATTAAACTAATAGCAAGTACAATGTAATCTTCTATTGTGTGAGTGATATGTAATAGCCTTAGGGCAGATTTGCTTAATTGTCAATATCAGAGACATAACACTGCATGCATTTTATTACCAACTAAGAGGCTAGATTTATAACCCTAGAATACACAAGAGTTCTGTTTGATTATCTGCTTATCAAATAGATATATCAATAGAGAAGTGAAATGCTATGGTACCTACAATAGTAATAATACTTTAGTAACAGATGTGACACACTGAGATAAAAATATTGCCTTAGTCCTTATGTATTTGAGGCTGTTTCCATAAGTAATAAAGAACTAACTTTTTACAGCTTTAAAGATTTTTTTTACAATAAATAACTCAGAAAAAAGTTTATCAATTACAGAATAATTATTGATTTAATATAAAATGGCTCCTTTGTAATGTTTAAATGCTACAATTTTCAATCGACCAGTATTGACCAGTAAAGACCAGTAATGACCAGTATTGACCGGTTTTAACCGGGTATTGACCGCCGGCCCAATTGACCAGTCGCGGTCAATACTCAATTGACCAGTCGCCAAAGTATCGATCGCTCCGCCCACATTCTTCGATCAGCCAATCAGATATCGATTTTTCACACACCCCTTAGCAACGCTTATCTGGCCGCCATTTTGTCTGACAAACAAAGCGTATCGTACATATGGAATGGACGTAATTTTTAAGAGTTTACACAGATTTTATACCAAATGCATGATCATTACTGTTCGATCATTATTCAAAATTGTAGGTGCTATACATACTTTATAAAAGGTTATTATTTTATCTTTATTTCTTGAACATATGAACGAGTAATGAGAAAACAAGCACAATAAATAGTGTAACCACACCAGTTGTGTGTTCTATAAAACATGTTATACCGTTTGATGCACAATATTATTAAGCAATTTGGGCAACATAATAATTGCCACACGTGCTTATTAATCTCAGCGTAATTGTCGATGATTAATAAATGACAGTATGTTGCGTGGATCTCAGAATGAAGGAACATTAAGGCATTGTTAGGTACTGTACACAAGAAGAGAAATATTTAATTACCTAAATGATTTCCAATTATATATTTATTTTCTGTGGATCATAAACAATGGAAATCATTATAAATTGTTAACTTAAATATTGTTTTAACTAAAGTTAAAACAACAAAAAGGTGATTTCAACGCGGCTTGCTATAGCATAGCTTAAAGCGGCTTCAAGTGTAAAATATAAGGCTTATAATACAACAACAACAACAACATTTCTAATACAACAAATATTGATACGGGGAAAAATGTGAAAATTGCAATTAACATATAAGGGCCATCTTGTTATAAATAAACAAATGCATAATATGCTAAATGTATTCAATTCCAATGTTCGTGAACAGCACCGTAATACCAAAATTACATTTTTCGATAGTGAAATGTAGCAGGTTCCCATTAAACATAAATAAAATAAAATGCATATTAGATCTGTTAATGAAACCACGAAATTAGGCCTGTATTATATTATGGTTACAATCAAAATTTAATTTATATCTAAATTTAAAAAATCAGTGTCTTTTTAAAAATAACACAATAAAACAAAGATCTAAACATTTTTAATAAACAAAAAACCCATCATGATATGGATGTGTCATTTGCATTTAATAAAAATATTTTCAAAATTATATATGAATAGCAACCGGATTCATTGCCAGACGGTTTTAATACAAGTTCAAAATCAATATGAAATAAATGCTCATTTTTACCACTGATTTTTCATCAACTTCCTATAATATGTAAAAGAGATGTTTCTGATAGTTAACTCATTTATTTTGATTACGCCATTTCTCTCTAAAGCATTTATGATTGTATTAAAGTTGTACAAAGCAGTTTAGTTAAGTTTGCGGCTTTAATAAAAAGAGCATGATGCATCGTTACAAGTATAGTATTTCACTCAGGTAATGCGATATAATTGCGATCTGCTTGTCGGAGTTTTCTAATCACTAGACCACGTGACTATGTGGGCGGAGCGATAGATAATTTGGCGACTGGTCAATTGACCGGTCAATATGCCAACCCTGATGGCAATATGGACATTATGCACATCATTTCATTTTGTTCCTACATCAAAATTTCTGGTTGCTATGGCAACAAATAGACTAGAAATACTGCTGAAAATGGTGGTTTTTTTTCTGGATCCTGCGATAACTCAAAAAGTTCTTAATATTTTTTTATGAAACTTGGAACATGGATAGATGGCAATATGGACATTATGCACGTCATTTCATTTTGTTCCTACGTCAAAAATTGTGGTTGCTATGGCAACAAATAGACTAGAAATACTGCTGAAAATGGTGTTTTTTTTATTGATCCTGTGATTTCTTTAAAAGTTCTTAATATTTTTTCATGAAACTTGAAACATGGATAGATGGCAATATGGACATTATGCACGTCATTTAATTTTGTTCCTACTTTAAAAATTCTGGTTGCTATGGCAACAAATAGACTACAAATAATACTGAAAATGGTGGTTTTCTGGTTCCTGCGATAACTTTAAAAGTTCTTAATATTTTTTCATGAAACTTGGAACATGGATAGATGGCAATATGGACATTATGCACCTTGTTTCATTTTGTTCCTATGTCTAAAATTATGGTTGCTATGGCAACAAATAGATTAGAAATACTGCTGAAAATGGTGTTTTTCTGGATCCTGCGATAACTTTAAAAGTTCTTAATATTTTTTCATGAAACTTGGAATATGTATAGATGGCAATATGGACATTATGCAAGTCATTTCATTTTGTTCCTACGTCCAAACTTTTGGTTGCTATGGCAACAAATAAAAAAAATATTCTGACAATGGTAGAATTTCTGACAATGGTGGAGCCGGTAGGGGACTTTTATTGCTTGGCAATTATAGTCTTGTTACCTGGTGTGACCCAGTTTTGAACACGAAAAAGATATCATTGGGACAACTTTTCTTACCAAGTTACATTACAAGTAAGCAATAAATATTACCTTTAGAGTGTAAACAAGGACAAATGTTAACGACGCATTAAGGACAAATGGTGATCCTAAAAACACACCATGAGCACCTTGTGCTCAGGTGAGCTTAAAAAAAGGAACTTAACATTATATGTTTTATGAAACAAATGTAATTTTTATTTGCACTAAACTAAATTTCCAGTACTTTATATTGGTTATGTCATAGTAAGGGAGGTAAATATTATGCACATATACAGTGCATAGATTGGCATGTTCACAAATTCAAATATATGACTGTTAGTTTAAATAAATTCTTTATCACATTCATTCTCAAGATTTATTAAAGTCATATCACGGTGATAATTTTCTCATCAATCCCTCGACCGGTTCGGCAGTTGGGGGGAAATGAGGGACAGCAATACAGAAATCCTCCATCAGTCAAGTCTGTTGTGTGCTACTTAGAGTAATTCATCCATGGGAAGGGATGTCCACTCTTACATTATCAATCCAGCTTTTATTCTGACGGCCTAGGCGTCGACCTCCCTGTAACGTGCCATGGAGAACAGTCTTGCACAGTGATTCATGCCCGGTGACGTGTTCAAACCAAGCCAGCTGTACCTTAGCACAAATATTCGTGGTCATGGTAGTGCAGTTATAAAATTGCCCTTACTGAAGCTTATTTCATTCCGTTCACTGTTGTTTATTTCTCAATATGAAACAATCAAAAGCAATCCAGTGTAACTTGTCAATTTCATATTGAGGGCTGAATTTATTTGCCCATCGATATGTAGAATATTACCATATTCAATTTGCTGTTGGCATACATGGTAAAGTCTTCTTGGACCTTGTGTAGTACAATCTGATCTCAGTTCTGAAATTTAAAGATATAATAGCAAACAGTTGACAATATAACAGCAAATACATTTTAACACATCGAATAAACACACGTTCACAGATGGGCATTAAGGATTTCTTTGTCTATTAATTTTTGTAGTAAAATAAAAAGAATACTAGAGTCATAAATAAAGTTATTGGCTGATCACAGATGTTATTACAATTTTATTATGATAAACATCGCATTTAAAGTAAAAACAGAAGCAGTTCAGATGATGTACTCAAAATCGTTCAGACGATGTACTCAAACAAAAAATGTTCAGACGATGTACTATTTTTCAAATTCCTCGCCACAAATCTAAAACAGCTTAAACAACGTGCAAAACCTTTTACGAAATATTCTAAGCATGTTATCAAGCAAAACTGTTGTATTTATTTGTTTGTTTGTCATCTTGAATAGCAAACACGTCAAAACAAAGTATGTTCAGACGATGTACAATTTTCATTGTTTATTGTTCCTGAATGTTTGAGAAAACTACAGAAATCTAAGAAAAATGACAATTACCAGAGTACATAAGGCGACTAAGCGGGTACTCTGTGCATACATGTAGTTATCATTTATTTTGATAATATAAAATATGACAATACCTAGATTTTCGTCATTAAGCGAGAGCTTTTTCCGCCATTTTGTGCGTACGATGTACTTTTGTGATCACGTGATTCCCCGCAGTGGTGTGTGTTTGCTAACCAATAGCTAAAGTTTGCATCAAACAACCTTTATGAAACTTTGGATATAGCAAGCCTGTGTTAAATACTGAATTTGGGGCCTGTTGTGTCATGGTCACAGTGACTATAAAAAGGAAAACAAATTGCTTTCAATAACTTAAGTTTGTTGCTGATATAATGATGTCATTTTGTGAGAAGATAGTGTACATGCAGACTAAGCTAGTTATTGACTATAGGGCATTTTGGGTCAAGGTCACTGTTACCAAATAAAGAAAAAATATATCCTCTAAATAACTTGACTTTTCTTTGAGGTATTTCGCAGAAATTTAGTGTTTTGCTAGCATACATGCAGACTTAGCTTAGAATTGCATTTGAGGTCAGTCAGGTCAAGATGAAGGTTACTAAAAATATGGAAACAGTTTAAGCTCATTAACTAGAGTTTTGATGGAGCATTTGCATTGAAATTTGTATGAAGGTAGCTGATATGCAGACATTTTTTAAAATTGCAATTATTTAAATTAAAATAAATGTATCAGTAGTCTAGCAATCATACAACTTGATTAATGTACCGGTAGCCTAGATCCTTAAACGGGAATATTTTGTGACAAGGTGGCTCTCTTATTATATCTAGAAACAAGCCAATAGGGCTGTGGTCAGGTCAACTTTGAAATGTTTATATTTTGGAATTAACCAAAATTCAAATATACCGTAAATCAAATATTTCAGGCGTCCGAAAATGTAGAGACAAAAATTAAATGTAAAAAAATTATCATTTTATTGAAATAAAAGCAATAAATCAATGCACAATAGTGTTTCTTCTTTAAAATAAAAACAACTTCACAGCTTTGCTAACTCTTGCCTAAAATTATACAGAACAAAAAAGAAAAGCATTAAACATACTGTTTCCTAAATAGGAAGATATCATTTAAAAATGCTGCTGGGTGAAGCGATTGAATACATGCTTATTTATCCAATTACGCAAATGTCTATTGCCCTCAGGCATGCGTGACCTAGGTTTTATGACCTTAATCCGTTTGTAAAACCCCATGATCAAAGTTCCACAAGATAAGCAAATACAGTGCTAAAATCTGGTAAACAGCGCTGTAATATATACTGTCTGAAAATTTAGAGTCATTAATGATACAGGAAAACGTGCATGTCCAAAAATTAAGAGTCAAAAAAAATTATTATATTTGCCAAAAAAGGGGGTGTCCGAAAATTTAGAGAAAACTTAGAGTAATTACAGTAGATACAAGTCCTGTATACTTTAAAATTGGCATATTAATTATTGAATAATGTCAAATCAATAGAGCTCGAGAAAACAAACGCATATTTTATCTTTTCAGGCTGTATTGGCGCTGGGCAAAATTGCTAGGGTCAGTCCCGAATGCAGAAATATTGTTCTCAGTGAGAAAATTCTGGTACCTCTGCTACAGTAAGTAATCATCATGTGTTTTTTGTTGGAATTTTTGGAAGTCTGTGAGCCATTAGCCAATGAGTATAAGCTGGTTAGACCTAAACTTTTACCCTTTCCCACTCAGAAGCAAAGTGATGTTGCTATATGCAACCAGCATAAAACCATAACAGCCTGTGAGTAACTCGATGTCTGTTCATTTTTTATGCTGTTTGCTGATCATCAGTATCTTAGGGTTGGAAATGAAGCCTTAAAAACTTGAATCTATTAAGAAATGTATTAAATTTGATTTTCTAAGGGATTACAAATAACATGGTCTTGCGTAAATACTCAGTTCTATCATTTGCTTTAGCTCTCTCAGGGTTTTTTCTAACTGAAAATGTTCCTTTTGTGATATTGAGTCAGACTTAATGCAAGTGTCTGTTTCAGATTGCTTCGCAAGGGAAAAAGCAGCCTCTCCATGACCAAGAACGCTGTCTGGTGTCTCTCAAAATTGTGTAGCGGCAAAATCTTGTTGCCTGACTTTGAGAAGGTTAGTGATTTGAACATTTCTGTGCTGGTAACCCAGGAAGTTAAATTTTAGTCCATATGAATTTATTATAGTCAATCTTTTTGTGAAGGATGTATTGTTTATTAAACCATATTTTATTACTTTTTGCCTGTAACATCTGAAATTTTATCGTTGAAAAAACTCCGAATCAAATTAAATCTACTTATTATCCTCAAAAAGCTTGAATAATACCACTGTCTATTGATTGGGAATTTGATGCACATGATCGGTTTTCCAGTTTTGGATTGTCTGTATCAAATAAATGTTCCACTGATATGTCTTCCCCCCCCCCCCCCCCCCCCCCCCCCCCCCCCCCCCCCCCCCCCCCCCCCCCCCCCCCCCCCTCCGACTCTCATGAACCGTCCACCTACACATCGCATGATGCGTGTCCCCCAATGGACCAGTCTACCCAAACAAGTGCCCTCCCCTGTTTCAGGTGTCCCCCTCACTGCCTATCCTGGCCCAGCTCCTGCAACACACAGACAAGGATGTGCTGTTACACTCCTGCAAGGCCCTCCGCTACCTCTCTCATGAGCAGATCCAGGCAGTCATTGAATCCGGTGTCTTTTCCAGGCTTGTGGAACTACTGTAAGAACCTTAATTCCTTTGCTCTAAAATCCCACTGAACATTGTTAAGGTCGAATTCCTGTGAATACAAAAATCAGTTTTGTTTCATTCTTGCCTTTTATCCTAATGACTAATTTGAGTTTGCAAAATGGGCATTGTCAAGAAATGAATTTATACAAATAAACGGTAATGAGTTAAACAATTCCAAATCAATGTGTAAACTATATAATTGCTTGAAATCTTTCTAAATGAAAATTTTCTGCACCGATGATCCTAACAGAGCTCTAGTCAAATAGTGCTTTGATATAACATGAAACAATCATGTAAATAATTATATTTGACCCCCACACACACAAAAAGTAAGTGTTGTTCTTGATAAGCTTGTTTGGGCTAATCTGGAATGTCACTTTACGCACATTCATTGAGCCCAGCTTTCCCAGAACGTGGCTAAAATGTATTTGTATTTCAGGCACAAAGCCAGATGTCAGAGCGTGGCTTCTGCAGCATTGCGTGTATTTGGCAACATTGTTACTGATGATGACTATCAGACACAGGTATGCAGCGCATTCAATAGTTGTGCTAAACAATACAATCATACAGCCATTTTGATTGGGAATGTTTGAAAGGTCTGGAATATAAAGTCTTATCAGTCATTCAAAAGCACCAAAGAACAAATTTAACTTAAGCCAAACTCATTGGAAATTGCTTTATGATTTTTTGTTACAAAAAATAGATTTCTTATATGAAAGTACCTACCTTATTGTTGCTGTTTCCAGAAAGATGCAGTGGAAACCAAGAGTACGGAATATGAGAAAATTGAAAAAAGCGTTGATGGTAGGTGTTTTTTTTTCAAACAGTTATTTTGTCTCAAGACATTTGCTGGCAAGAAATATATCTAGTTAATTAAGGCGTTCATTCTTCAGATGAGTGTGATATGGCTTTAGAAAAGGCAAGGTTTGCAGAGCCTTCACACACTATATCGCATGAGTCTAATATCACATGATATCAAAAGTCACCAACCATTTTTTCTATTTATTATGCTATTTTTTAGCTCACCTGTGCACAAGGTATTTGTGATTGTCTTTGTCTGCCATGCATCTTCAAAAGTTACCATGTTAAAACACTCTACAGGCCACATTTATTGCCTAATATTCATGAAACTTGGTCAAAACATGTGTCCCAATAGTATCTTGGGCCAGATCGAAAATGGCTCCGCTTGGTTAAAAAATATGGCTGCCAAGGTGCGGGGCAGTTTTCCTTATATGGCATTAGTAAAACATTGTTAACACTCTAGAAGTAACATCCTCATGAAACTTAGTCAGAACATTTGTTCTAATGATATCTTGGATGGGTCTGATAATGGTTCTGGTCTGTTGAAAAGCATGGCCGCCAGGTAGTGGGGCATTTTTCCTTATATGGCTCAGTCTCCAGTAAAACCTTATTACCACTCTAGAAGTCTTATTTTTAGTCCTATCTTCATGAAACTTGGTCAAAATGTGTGTCCCAATAATATCTTGGACGGTTTCAAAAATGGTTCAGGTTAATTAAAAACATGGCCGCCAGGGGGCGAGTCAGTTTTCCTTATATGGCTATAATTAAACATTGTAAACACTCAAGAAGTAACATTTATTGTCTTATGAATATAATGAAAAATTGTTGACGCTATTTAAGCCACATTTATTGGCCAATCTGCATGAAACTTGGTCTGAACATTTGCCCCAATGAAATCTCGGCTGAGATTGAAACTGGGTCACTAGGTCAAATGAAGAAAACAACATGTTAATACTCTAGAAGTCACTTTTTTGGTGAAACCTTCATCAAACTACTCGCACTTGCTCAGACTAGTCTATTTCCTTTGGGTCTAAGGTGAACGCCTTAGGGCACATGGCTCTCTATTTTTATGCCTCTGGTAGGGGTGCTTATAACTGTCGGACTGTCTGTCAGTCCTTCTTTCTGTCTGGCATTCCTTTTTCTTGTAGTTATGTATGAAACTCTTTCAGATATTTAGAAGATATTTGGTATTTGAGTCTACCTACATGACTTAAAGATGAAGTGTGAGTTTTGTTCAGGTCCATTGATTTTTGGCGAAGTTTTGGGCCTCGGACTTAGAAACAATCTATTTAATAACTATTTTCTAGAGGGTTTTTTATGCAACACTTTCAAATATTTTGCTGATTTTCAGTATGTGAGTCTACCTACATTACCTACAAAGTGTGAATATTTTCATGGTCCATTGATTTTTGGCAAAGTTATGGGCCTTGGACTTAATAATTTTCTCTAAAATAGCTGCAGTGAGGCTTCAAAATGCAGTGGGGAGCTTTGTGTTTCACAAACGCTGGTCTTGTTGGCATGTTAGTCAACCTATATGACCTACAGATGAAGTGTGAGTTGCATTCAGGTCCATTTATTTTTGGCTAAGTTATGGGCCTTGGACTCACACTGCAGTGCGGCTTCACAGCGCAGTAGGGGGTATCGTGTTTCACAAACACAGGTCTTGTTTATGTAGCAATATCTGCTTTTGATTTTAAATGAAACAACAGGATTGTATACAAATTCACCGATAGGAAAAGATAGACAATTGTGCCTCAATTAATATATATTTTTTCCCCAAAATTCATTTACACAATGCTGACATCTATATCTTGCTGATTTTGTGATTCTTCTGTTTTTTAGATCCATATTGTAAGAGGATGGGAGCAAACAGTGGCCAAATATCTGTTCCACCTAGACACGTGTAAGATACTTGAAGTAAAATATCAATATGAAAGCAGAGTTTTATATTTTTCTTAATAGCCTGGTGGCCTTAAGGAAGGTTAAAGAAGGTCTTATCTGTCATAAATATTATTTCTTAGGCAAATGCAATCTCTAGATAAAGTATATTTATCAAACTTCACACTGGTTGTTAATTGCATTAATAAAATAGCAAGTAAAATATAACAAGCAAATTTAACCACATCCAAATGACAACAGGGACAAAGCCTATATCTCAAGCTATTTTCTCAATGCTGTTATTTGTCAGAGATTCAAAAAAGACAACACTATTAATCAGGGAGCAAATATCACTGATTATGTAGACTCCTACGGAAAAAAATGTTTCTTTAATGAATTATCACTATTTGAAATTGTTAAAATTATAGTGTTTCAGATGCGAAATGATTAGGATAGTGACCATACATGCCATACGTCCCGGATTGTCCGGGATTGTCCCGGAAATGAAGGACGTGTCCTGCAGTCCCGGAAATCTGTCAAATGTCCCGGATTTTACAAAACCATATATACATGTACCTGGTTGTTAATTGGCTTTAATATACTACGTTATAATTTCCCTCTGCGTAAGGGCAAAGGAGTTGTTTACACATCTGAAGATTCTTGCGGTTGTGAATTAGTCATGCGTGAATAACCCCATGTCACTATCAATCTATAGTTTTAGTGGCTTTGTTATGCCACACTCATCGGTCCGTATTGTGTATTCCTCCACGATAAAATCGTGGACCGTTACTTCGGAGACTTTTGATGAAAACATCGATGTTGTCCTCGTGGAAATTGTGCATTTCATGCATAGTTCAGTTACAGTTTGTATATGAAAACATTTATTTTTACGCGATATTAAATTTATAAAAAAAACAAAAAAACAAAGTGTTACTTTATCGTCTTTAAGATAATTAATTATTGAAACAATTATTGTAACGTATACTAATTAAACAAAATGCGAATCGCCTATTAGGCGGATATATTATACGATTAAACGTTGCTAGGCGCACCTGCCGCTTACATCATTTCAACGGAAATAAATTGTGACTCGGCAAACATGGCAAAAAAAGATAGAATTAACGATGGAGATCGTACACTTTGAAAAAATTAATGAAATGCCTGTGATAATCAACGATGCATAAAATGGATTTAGATGCTAACAACATATTTATTAGTAATTTATTCAATTTACGATGTGAAAAAAATGCGTGCCATAAATGCATATATGTCTATATATATATATATATCGCTATATGTAAAAATGTTCCGGAAAATCGGCAAAAGTCCCGGAAAATTTAGCTCAATGTCCCAGAATTGGTCTGAAAATTTATGGCATGTATGGTAGTGACACACCTCAAAAAATGTCCCAATCTGTAATTAAGTCCCTTAAAGAAAATTACTTGGTGTTATTGGGTTTAAGAAATGTTTTCAAATGTAGTATGCCTGTTTAAATTGTTGTGCTTACATGTTTATACAATTTACTAAATTAATATTGCTTAATTCAAGAAAATGTTATCAAAAACTTTTGTAAAAAATAGTATTGAAATCTTAAATAACATTATATACCTGAATTGATGTGTTTCACTTATATATTGTACTACTATATACAACTATTATTTGATATATAAGTGCCAAATATATACACTTACTTTTCATACTTATTTCTTTTAGTTGCAATTGTTTTTGTCCATGTCTACATTTATTAATTCATGGTTTTTTTTTTATTTTACCTTAAGTTTGCACAATGTTTTTTTCACATTTGCGTAGAAGGTTAAATGAATACTGTGGTCAGTTTCCAATAAATATCAAATCAAATATGTTAAAATTTGACATTAGTTACTGAGACAGGCCTGATATAGAGATTTTGAGTTCTTAAGGCACATTAAACAAAATCTGGTATTTGGATTTGAATGTAAAATAAGTGCTGCATTATTTGAGTAATTTGCAAGTAGTCTTGGAAAAAATAAACTTTTGAACTGACCCAGTTTAGAATATCATGAAAATATTTAAACTGTCTGTTTACAATTTTCAGACCTGTAAACCTGCATGGCCTTAAAGGGAAAATTCTTCACCTCAAAGATAACATTAAAAAACAACAACGGGAACTCTTTGACACTGATGTTCTCAAGTGCATCTGTGCACTCTTAAACTCAGGTGGAGGAATATTGCATATCAGGAAATTTGATGAACAGGTTTGTAAATAAATTTAGACATTAATGAACTTTCAATACAATATTGAGAAAAATGTCTTATTTTATTTCCATTTTCTAGTCAAACGTCTTTTAAACACTGTATGATGTAGGAAATCAATTGTGAAATGTTTAAGACCATTTTTATTATTTGCATATCGAGGGGTGAAAGCGAAACGGGTCTAACTGACATTTTTTCACAAAATGACTTTTTTGTATATTTTGTATCGCAACACCCATGCCCATCATGTATTAAAATGTGATAGTTCCAGGCAATCAAATAACAAGTAAAATAGAAATTTGTCCTAAAGCTCTTAAGTGAAATTAAATATATTTTTTAGTGCGAAAAGGTTCTATGTGCAGTAAAGTGCTACTTAGAGCTCTTTCGCATTCAGGTAGTAAGCGTTAAGAAAAATTCCAAATGAAACTTTTATCAATATTTGAGGAACATTATTTTTTGTAATTGATGAAAACTAATAACAAATAAAGATAAAATTGTTCACTTAGATCTTTTTCGCACTGAATTTGGATATTTACTAATTTTCTTAAATTATTCTTTTCATGTGTAACATTAATAATGAACTTTTTTGACAATTTAATAAGCATTGAAACAGTATTTAACATTCTGTTTTATTTATCCATAATTTATGAAGCATAATTGCAGTAAATCTAGTTTAATTTGAAATGAATTTAAAAGAGATGTGAGCCTAAATTTGTTCTGAGCTCTGCCTAATTTCTTAATGTACAATATCTTGATTTAGAAAACAAGAAGAATAAAACTATTACGGTAAATTGATCATAATTTGAATATTAAGTTGTGTAATTGTTAAATTGCTTATTCCTGAAATCTTTGTATACTTCTCTCAGAATTACCTAGTACCTAGTTTATTGTATACAAAATCATAAAGAAAGTTAAACATAACAGTTATGATATATAAATAAAAATATGGGTATATAGATATCAATGAGGAGAAGTCACCCGCACAAGAACCATAACACTGCACTTTCTAAAATAAGAGTTATTGCCCTTCGTTTTTAGCTCACCTGAGCACAACGTGCCCATGGTGAGCCTTTGTGATCGCCTTTTGTCTGGCGTCCGGCGTCAACATTTGCCTTGTTAACACTCTAGAGGCCACAGTTATTTTCTGATCTTCGTGAAATTTAGTCAGAAGAATGGTCCCAATGATATCTTGGATGAGTTTGAAAATGGTTTCGGTTGCTTTAAAAACATGGCCACCAGGGGGCGGGGCATTTTTCCTTATATGGCTATAGTAAAATCTTGTTAACACTCTAGAGACCACATTTATTGTCTGATCTTCATGAAACTTGGTCAGAGGATTCATCCCAATAATATTTTGGACGAGATCAAAAATGATGCCGGTTGGTTGAAAAACATGGTCGCCAGGGGGCGGGGCATTTTTCCTTATATGGCTATAGTAAAACCTTGTTAACACTATAGAGGCCACATTTATTTTCCGATCTTCATGAAACTTGGTCAGAAGATTTGTCCCAATGATATCTTGGATGAGTTCGAAAATGGTTTTGGTTGCTTTTAAAACATGGCCACAAGGGGGCGGGGCATTTTTCCTTATATGGCTTTATATGGCTTTAGTAAAACCTTGATAACACACTAGAGACCACATTTATTGTCCAATCTTCATGAAATTTGGTCAGAAGATTGGTGTTAATGATATCTTGGATGAGTTTGAAAATGGTTATGTTTGCTTGAAAAACATGGCCATCAGGGGGCGGGGCATTTTTCCTTATATGGCTATATATGGCTTAAGCAAAATCTTGTTAACACTCTAGAGGCCACATTTATTGTCTGATCTTCATAAAAATTGGTCAGAAGATTCATCCCAATAATATCTTGGACAAGTTCAAAAATGATGCAGGTTGGTTGAAAAACATGGCCGCCAGGGGGCGGGGCATTTTTCCCTATATTGCTATAGTAAAACCTTGTTAACAGTCTTTAGAGGCCACATTAATTTTCCGATCTTCATGAAACTTGGTCAGAAGATTTTCCCCAATGATATCTTGGATTAGTTTGAAAATGGTTTTGGTTGCTTTAAAAACATGGCCACCAGGGGAAGGGGCATTTTCCTAATATGGCTATACATGTATATTGCTTTAGTAAAACCTTATTAACACTCTAGAAACCACATTTATTGTCCAATCATCATGAAACTTGGTCACAAGATTTGTACCAATTATATCTTGGATGAGTTTGAAAAAGGTTCCGGTTGGTGGAAAAACATGGCCACCAAGGGGGCGTGGCATTTTTCCTTATATAGCTATAGTAAAACCTTGTTAACACTCTAGAACCCATATTTATTGTCCAATCATCATGAAACTTTGTCAGAAGATTTGTCCCAATGATATCTTGGACAAGTTCGAAAATGGTTCCAGTTGCTTGAAAAACATGGCCACCAGGGGGCGGGGCATTTTTCCTTATATGAATTCATGAATCTTCATGAAACTTTGTCAGAATATTTGTTTAAATGATATCTTGGATGTGTATGAAAATGGTCGTTGTCTGTTGAAAAATGTGGCTGCCAGGGTGTTCACTAGATATGAAAGTTGGTAAGAACATTTTGTTCTAATGACATCTTGTGCTGCACAGAACAGGTCAGTTCCTTTCCTCTCAGGTGAGCGACTTTGGGCCTTTCAGGCCCTGTTGTTGTATGATATTACTTTTAAGGTCTATATCTCAAGTACCATACAAGATTTCAACATGAAACTTCATGAGTGTATTGAAAATCAAATCAATGAGGAGAAGTGCCATGCTTAAGAACCATAACCCTACACTTTCTTAAATAAGATTTATTGCCCTTTGTTGTTTTTGTATGATGTAACTTTTCAGGGCTAAAACTCAGATAATATGCAAGATTTCAACATGAAATTATATGGGTGTATAGATATGATGAGGAGAATGAATTTGCTTGTTTATTAAATCTTTATCAAGATAACCCCATGTAAAGAGTATTATTTATTAGAATTAATAAATATATAATTATATATTAATTAACTCTTAACATCATTTTCACAAAAACAGAAATGATAAACTTGACTGAGAGATATATATCTGACATCTACATCTTTGGAGGTGGTTGCTTAGCTGGATTTAAGTACATTAATAAATAATATTTTAAGTTAAAAAAATTATAGTTTCAATGGAGCATGGTTTAAGTGGATTACAAATTCACGTTGATGGTAGTCAAACCAATACAAAGTGATACAAGGAGAAATGAAGCCAGATGAAAGTAAAACTGAGTTTTAAATGCAGCCAAATTTAACTGAAGTTTGGTTTTAGTGATTCACAAGTTAGTTCAACAAGGTTTGAGCAAATTGGGAATAAATGAAAAAAAGGTTTTAAAAAATCAAGGGTCAAAGGAAGCAGGATGTGAGTTAATTGTACACTCCTGTGTCCTTAGAATCACCCAGTGGAGTTCAAGAACCTTGACACATGGTGGCAGGGCATGGAGTCTAAGATAGATAAGATGCTGTTCTGCGACGACATCTGCAATTACTATAAACTTGTGGGAAACCAGGCTGACTGTGATCTCTGCCTGATTGTGGAGCCTGCTGAACATCTCTGCATCCAGAAATACAATTGTTTTCTGCCCAGAGGTACCTAGGGGTTTGTAGTTGCTGTCTGTTACCCAGAAATACCATTGCATACTACATGTACTGGCTTAAAGAGACTTATACACAGTTCAATAAATTGACAAAATAAAAAAAATGTTTGGCATTTGCCAATTTTTAGCTCACCTGTCACGAAGTGACATGGTGAGCTTATGTGACCTTGTGATGTCCGGCGTCCGTATGTGTGTGCGTGCGTGTGTGCGTCCGTCAACAATTTGTTTGTGTAGACAGTAGAGGTCACAGTTTTCATCCAATCTTTATGAAATTTGGTCAGAATGTTTATCTTGATGAAATCTGGGTTGGGATTGTATTTGGGTCATCTGGGGTCAAACACTAGGTCACTTGGTCAAAAACTAGGTCACATAATAGGTCAAATAATAGAAAAACCTCGTGTAGACAATAGAGGTCGCAGTTTTCATCCAATCTTTATGAAATTTGGTCAGAATGTTTATCTTAATGAAATCTGGGTTGGGATTGTATTTGGGTCATCTTGGGTCAAAAACTAGGTCACTAGGTCAAAAACTAGGTTAAATAATAGAAAAACCTTGTGTAGACAGTAGAGGTCACAGTTTTCATCCAATCTTTATGAAATTTGGTCAGAATGTTTATCTTGATGAAATCTGGGTTTGGATTGTATTTGGATCATCTGGGGTCAAAAACTAGGTCACTAGGTCAAAAACTAGGTCAAATAATAGAAAAACCTTGTGTAGACAGTAGAGGTCACAGTTTTCATCCAATCTTTATGAAATTTGGTCAGAATGTTTATCTTGATAAAATCTCGGTTGGGATTGTATTTGGGTCATCTGGGGTCAAAAACAAGGTCACTAGGTAAAAAACTAGGTCAAATAATAGAAAAACCTTGTGTAGACAATAGAGGTCGCAGTTTTCATCCAATCTTTATGAAATTAGGTCAGAATGTTTATCTTGATGAAATCTGGGTTGGGATTGTATTTGGGTCATCTGAGGTCAAAAACTAGGTCACTAGGTCAAATAATAGAAAAACCGTCAACAATTTTTTTGTGTAGACAGTAGAGGTCACAGTTTTCATTCAATCTTTATGAAATTCGGTCAGAATGTTTATCTTGATGAAATCTGGGTTGGGATTGTATTTGGGTCATCTGGGGTCAAAACTACGTCACTAGGTCAAAAACTAGGTCACTAGGTCAAGTAGTAGAAAAACCTTGTATAGATAATAGAGGCCACAGTTTTCATCCAATCTTTATGAAATTTGGTCAGAATGTTTATCTTGATGAAATCTGGGTTGGGATTGTATTTGGGTCATCTGGGGTCAAAAACTAGGTCACTAGGTCAAATAATAGAAAAACCTTGTGTAGACAATAGAGGTCACAGTTTTCATCAAATCTTTATAAAATTTTATCAGAATGTTTATCTTGATGAAATCTGGGTTGGGTTGTATTTGGGTCACCTGGGGTCAAAAACTAGATCACTAGGTCAAATAATAGAAAAACCGGTTGTAGACAATAGAGGTCACAGTTTTCATCTAATCTGTATGAAATTTGGTCAGAATGTTTATCTTGATGAAATCTGGGTTGAGATTGTATTTGGTTAGTCAGGTGAGCAATTCAGGGCCATCATGGCCCTCTTGTTGTTGTATTTATGTTATTTGCAAGGAAATAGGACTGGTAAAATCCTTACAATAACAACTTAGAAAACAAAATATGGCATATTTACTTTCATCTAATTAACTGTCTGTCAATGTTTTTGCTGAAATGAAGTTGTTGAATTTATCCTTAAACTGCCAACTCTCAGAGACCATCTTCCACGGGGTAGATGCATATCGGTGGCCTCTCTGTCAAAATGCTGCCACTCTGTTCATTCTCGGCTGCCTCTCTGTTATATACAAGAAAATGAATGATCGGCATTCACTAAACAGGTAAGAAAATATAAAATTGAAACCCGTAAACACATTTGTGCATAAAAAGAGGAGGTCCAGAAGTTGAAGCATATATCCAGCTAGATTTTCACAGTATTCCGCAGGTCCAAACACATACCACAACCTCTATCGAAGATGGAATGGTGACGAGTTTGGTGGAACAATCGTGAATACATGCCACTTTGATGACTTTTTATCATAGCTTTTCCCTAATATGTAAACTATCTAGTGTCATTGATAGCATCTTTATGATCAAATCCTTATGGTCAATGTACGCTATATAGTAATTTTCATCCATTTTACTTAAATAAATGCCTACTTTCGCTTTCGTTGTGGCACAGGAATCCTTTCGATCGGCTCACTTTTCTGGCACGGGTAGCCTATCTAGTCGTCGATTGACACTGGCATGGGAACCCTCTCCATTACATTTCTTGTTAATATACGTCAATATTTGAACAAGTATTGCAAATTAGATCAAACTAAACAGCTTGATATATCAAAGTTCTCTTCTCGAGTGGATATGACTTATTATAGGCTGGACTTTAACAAAATTGAATCTTGTATTGTGCCCTTTTTTAGCTGTAAATATTTCATTTTTGAATATTTATGAACACAATTTTGTGCTTTTGGCTATTGGCGAAAATTGAAAGATAACATTGATATAAAATGAATAAACGTTGATACCAGGGCTCAGTGAACCAGGAAGCAACTAGTCCAAGTCAATGGACAGGGACGTCATGATATTTATTGACTGGTTCATCCACTTGTACAAAGCCGTTTTAAAAGGACGTTTTAAAATGGGCCCTTTTGAAAATCTGAGGCTAGCCGGCGACAAGTTACTTGACTTGCACGAGAAAATACATGAACTGGTGGCATTTTAACGAATCTTTGGTTTTTGCATTATGTACTGTAAACACGTGGCACTAATATGTGTTCATCATTTCAGCAATTTATCAACGCGATTTTCATTACTGACGGATTTATACATGTACATAAAGATACCACAAATATGTAGCCGATAGCGTAAGTCCAAATAATTACGTTAAAAGTGATATTTACATACAATATTCTGACATTTTAAATTTTTACTATCAATAATTTTAACACGTGTTAAATACGGAATCCGGATAGTGCAACGTAGATTGTCGTGTGTCGACCTTCATGGTCGAGGCACGACATTTAGCGACGCACGATATGACATTCGACATTTAAAGTTGACATGCAACAATCAAGATTTGATTGTCGCATATCGCGCTGGATTTAAGAATAACAAAATACTGCAGATAATCTTGACTACACGTGGCATATTTCTTTTAACTATTGTGAAATTGACAATTCTGGTGTCAAAATATTGAACTTGAATTTTATGACAGTTTAAATAAATTTATTTAATCATACAGATGATCATTTTATCATTGCGACGCTTAAAATACACCATTCCCATTGTTGCGAGGAACGGCTATTAGGCCTAAAATGTAATGACGAGTGTTCCCATGCCAGTGTCAATCGACGACTTGATATGCTACCCGTGCCAGAAAAGTGAGCCGATCGAGAGGCTTCCCGTGCCACAACGAAAGCGAAAGAAGGCATTTTTTAAGTAAAAGTGATGAAAATTACTATATAGCGTAAATTGAACGTAAGGATTTGATCATAAAGATGATATCAATTACACTAGATATTTGACATATTAGGGGAAAGCTATGTTAAAAAGTCATCAAAGTGGCATGTATGCACGATTGTTCCACCAACCTCCTCATCATTCCATCTTCGATAAAGGTTGTGATAAGTGTTTGAACCTGCGGAATACTGTGAACATCTAGCTGGATATATGCTTCAACTCATGGATCTTCTCTTTTTATGCACAAATGTGTTTAAGGGTTTTGATTTTATATTTTCTTACCTGTTTTGTGAATGCCGATCATCCGTTTTCTTGTATATAACAGAGAGGCAGCCGAGAATGAACAGAGAGGCAGCATTTTGACAGAGAGGCCACCGATATGCATATACACTGTGTCTTCACGTAGACAAGAAAAGATGGATCAGCATCTGAAAATTGAATAAAATGAAAGCAAGAGCAATTAGAGAATCTATTTTAGCCTTTCATTTCATATAGTATTTATTATATAGCTTTAGTAAATTGTCTGCTTTTCAAGAATGATAAGATCATATGCATCAGATTGCGTGAAATTTAAGCTTAAAATTAGGGATGCAAGAGGTTAACCGGTTAACCTACCGAACGACCAGTTAACCGGTTACATTTTCGTCAAAAGGTTAACCTGGGAAACAAATTGATTGTGTTTTTTTTCATCGAATAACTTTTACATTTTTACTTTTTTCGCGTGACATACTGCCAAATTGCGCTGGCGACTAGTTAAAACAACATGCCGCACAGTCGACGGTAATAAATAACGTGTCAACAAACACAGCAATAAAGCAATAAATCAATACCTTTATGATAACAAATAGGCGTTAGTTTTGATAATTTGCACCATTGTTTTGTTTGACTCGCGAAAATTTAACTAGCGAACTGCGGGGAGTGGGGGCTATTAGCGAAGACGTAATTGACACGTTTATCGAACTCGCGATAAAAAAAACAGTTTAGACAATGCACGGCTTTTTGATGTTTTGTTAACCAAAATCCAACACTGATTGCTCGCGAAAATACCGTGTTTAACAAGTAACAATTTTATTAGGAATGCATTCGTAGTTAAAATCTTGTCGAGTAAACGTCGTATTTGTTTCTGAGAAAGTATTACCATTATTGTACTTTACGTCACCAACGATGCCACCATTACCGTCCGAGGTATGGAAACACTTCAGAAAATCGGCAGACAAGAGCACTGCATCTTGTCTGTTATGCAGTGCAACAATTCAACTGCATGGCGGCACCTCAAATCTTCGAAATCATATAAAATTTAAGCAACCGTCCGTTGATAACAACAAGGCCAGTCCGGATGTGGCAAAGCAACAGACATTACACCAGGTTTATGGCCCCCGTCTTGCTTCGAGCGAGGCGATCAATCAGGCCCTTGCAAATTTCGTGGTCCAGGCATACGTGACCATGAAAATCGTGGAACACGAGAGTTTTCGTCATCTGATGCAACTTCTGAATCCGCAGTACGAGGTGCCTTCTAGAACAACCGTCAGGGCGCGCATTGACCAGCAGTATGATGACGCAAAGAAGTCTCTGCTGTCCAGTCTTCAGGGAAGCACGTCAGTCGCCCTCACAACTGACTCCTGGACATCCAATGCCACAGAAGCATACCTCACAGTAACCGTACACTACATCAAAGATGACTGGTCAATGGAGTAGCGCATACTTATGATCCGCGCCTTGCCAGAGCGACACACCGGCGAAAACCTTGCTATTCGCCTTAAGGATTGTGTGGATGAGTTTGGTCTGAAGGGACGTGTTGAAGCATGTGTTCACGACAATGCCAGAAATATTGACTTAGCAATTGTGTGAGCGATATGACGCAAACGTAATATAAGCGGCCCAATCAAAAATAAAATAATGACGCAAGCAACTCAAATTAGAAATTGCTTTCGTTTCTATAGAGCGGTTCGAGCAGTATGACATTTTTATGTACTCTAACATTGAAACTACCTAACGTGTTTCGGTTAACCGGTTAATAACCGGTTACGGCAAAAGGTTAACCGGTTACTGATTTTTGTAACCTCTTGCATCCCTACTTAAAACTATTGAAAAATATGTTAAATTATATATATCAATAATTGTTGTAGGCTATTTACACTTAAATATGATGAAAAATATTATAGTAAATTAAAAAAATTGCATTACTTGATTAAATCAAATAAGCCTTGTTGTTTGGTTTTTGACATTGGTTTAAGCCTTCAGCAATTGGCCTTTTGATTAAATGCTGTCTTCAGGTCAATAACAAGTCTAATATAACGTCAACGTATTAATAACATTATGTTATATCATTGATATATTCATAATTACTTGCACCAATTAAACATTTTAATTGTATACCTTTCTCAACGTTACAACACTGGAAGCAACCATTTTCTTCTGTACAAACATATTTATTCTTGGCATAATATACATATACATCTGAACACTGGCAAAGTGCATTGACATGGAAGCTAGAGCTAATTGTAAATTGTCTTCTTTATTTTTTGCCAAATGGCAGATTAAAGAACCTTAATTGAGCATTTTGAGTGATATTGGGATTAATTAAATGATAGCTAATTATATTCAACCATTTAGTCTGAAATGACTCTGGCTGCAGAGACAGGGGTCCAAAATGTGAAACAATATTCCTTGAGGCAACTCCTGGCTGAGCGTGGAGACCCGGGTGTGCTCAAGGACTTACCTCTCATACCAAAGAAGTATGTGTTTGAGAAATCGGACAAGGACCTGATGAAGGAGACAACACAGATCCAGTTCAAACTGCTCAATGAGTGAGTATTTGACAGTTCAAACAGCTTAATGCAACCTTCAACAAGTAAGCTCCTACTAGCATTCTTAGAGATAACTAGGTGAGTATTCAACAGTTCTAACAGCTTAATGCGACCTTCAACAAGTAAGCTCCTACACGCATTCTTAGAGATAACTAGGTGAGTATTCAACAGTTCAAACAGCTTAATGCGACCTTCAACAAGTAAGCTCCTACACGCATTCTTAGAGATAACTAGGTGAGTATTCAACAGTTAAAACAGCTTAATGCGACCTTCAACAAGTAAGCTCCTACACGCATTCTTAGAGATAACTAGGTGAGTATTCAACAGTTCAAACAGCTTAATGCGACCTTCAACAAGTAAGCTCCTACACGCATTCTTAGAGATAACTAGGTGAGTATTCAACAGTTCAAACAGCTTAATGCGACCTTCAACAAGTAAGCTCCTACACTCATTCTTAGAGATAACTAGGTGAGTATTCAACAGTTCAAACAGCTTAATGCAACCTTCAACAAGTAAGCTCCTACTAGCATTCTTAGAGATAACTAGGTGAGTATTCAACATTTCCAACATCTTGCAACTTTTTTAAACAAGTAAGCTTCTACAAGCATTCTTAGAGATGACAAGGTTAGTTTTCAATGCAGGTTCATTTATTTAGCGAGACTACTTTGGAAATTACTAGGTATGTGCTCAGTACAGTTTCATTTATTAATTCGGGCTACTTAAAGATTACTAGGTAAGTGTTCAATTCAGTTTAATTTATTAAGCAAGGCTACTTCGAGATTTCGAAGTTAGTGTTCGAGTCAGGTACATTTATGAAGTCAGGCTACTTAGAGATTACAAGCTTAGTGTTCAAGTCAGGTATATTTATTAAGTCAGGCTATTTACAGATTACTAGGTAAGTGTTCGAGTCAGGTACATTAACAAGTCAGGCTACTTAGAGATTACAAGGTTAGCGTTCAAGTAAGGGAATATTTATTAAGTCAGGCTGCTTATAGATTACTAGGTAAGTGTTTGAGTCAGGTACATTAACAAGTCAGGCTACTTAGAGATTACAAGGTTAGTGTTCAAGTCAGGTATATTTATTTAGTCAGGCTGCTTACGGATTACTAGGTAAGTGTTAAGGTTAAGTCAGGCTACTAGCAGTACTAGCATTCTTAGAGATTACGAGGTTAGTTTTCAATGCAGGTTCATTTATTAAGCAAGACTACTTTGGAAATTAATACTTAAGTGTTCAGTACAGTTTCATTTATTATCCCTTGCCATAGGCTGAGGGATATTGTTTTTGCGTTGTCCGTCCGTCTTTCCGTCCCTTCGTCCGGAGCCATAACTTGGAAGTGCTTTGGGGGATTTCATTGAAACTTGGTAAGAGTATATATATGGATAAGAGGATGATGCACGCCCAATGGCATTGTACACTATCTGTTTATAACAGAGTTATGGCCCTTTGTATCTTGAAAAATTGCTTTTGAGTGTCAAATATAACACTTTTGTGTCGAGAGGCATATTGGCGGGGGATATCAATTCAACGAATTTGCTTGTTAATTCAGGATACTTAGAGATTACTAGGTAAGTGTTCAATTCAGTTTAATTAGGCTCCCCCCAAAAAAATTCGGGGGAGCATATAGTTGCCGCTTCGTCTTTCCGTCCATGCACAATTTTGTCCGGGCTATTTCTCAGCAACTAATGACCGGAATTCAATGAAACTTTATGGGAAGCTTCACTATTAAGAGGAGATGTGCATATTATCAGCGGGTTCTGGTCGGATGATTTTTCACAGAGTTATGGCCCTTTAAAATTGTCCATTAACTGTACCTTTTCTTGTTTATTAAGCTAGGCTACTTCGAGATTTTGAAGATAGTGTTCGAGCCAGGTACATTTATCCAGTCAGGCTACTTAGAGATTTCAAGGTTAGTGTTAAAGTCAGGTATATTTATTAAGTCAGGCTGCTTACAGATTACTAGGTATATGTTCGAGTCAGGTACATTTATCAAGTCAGGCTACTTGGAGATTACAAGGTTAGTGTTCAGGTCAGGTACATTAAGTCAGGCTACTTATAGATGGCAAGGTAAGTGTTGAAGTCAGGTACATTTATGAAGCAAGGCAAAGGAAAACCAGAATCACAAGCCTTGGTGTCTTCATATGTAAAATTGTTTTGTTTTTTGTTTTGGCTCAATAACTCGAGCAAATGTCATAGGACCTTTGCCACACTTCATGAAAATGTGTAAGACAATAACATCTAGGTCAAGGTCAATAAGTGGCCAAATTGACCCAGACACTCCTGAATTACAACTCTTGAATCAACGAAAAATTGTGTTTTTTCTCAATTTCGCTCAATAACTCCAGCAATTGTCATTGTATCTTAACAATACTTCATGAAAATGTGAAAGGCAATAACATCCAGGTAAAGTTTTATAATCAGCCTTATTGACCCAGACACTTATTTCTCGTTTCCGCTCAATAGCTCGAGAAAATGTCATAGGATCTTCGCCACACTTCATGAAAATGTGTTAGGTCATAAGATCTAGGCCAAGTTCGATAATCAGCCAAATTGACCAAGACACAAGGCCCATGAATTGTCTTGTAAACACGTGGCACTAATATGTGTTCATCATTTCAGCAATTTATCAACGCGATTTTCATTACTGACGGATTTATACATGTACATAAAGATACCACAAATATGTAGCCGATAGCGTAAGTCCAAATAATTACGTTAAAAGTGATATTTACATACAATATTCTGACATTTTAAATTTTTACTATCAATAATTTTAACACGTGTTAAATACGGAATCCGGATAGTGCAACGTAGATTGTCGTGTGTCGACCTTCATGGTCGAGGCACGACATTTAGCGACGCACGATATGACATTCGACATTTAAAGTTGACATGCAACAATCAAGATTTGATTGTCGCATATCGCGCTGGATTTAAGAATAACAAAATACTGCAGATAATCTTGACTACACGTGGCATATTTCTTTTAACTATTGTGAAATTGACAATTCTGGTGTCAAAATATTGAACTTGAATTTTATGACAGTTTAAATAAATTTATTTAATCATACAGATGATGTGGCAAAGGTCCTATGACATTTGCTCGAGTTATTGAGCCAAAACAAAAAACAAAACAATTTTTCATATGAAGACACCAAGGCTTGTGATTCTGGTTTTCCTTTGCCTTGCTTCATAAATGTACCTGACTTCAACACTTACCTTGCCATCTATAAGTAGCCTGACTTAATGTACCTGACCTGAACACTAACCTTGTAATCTCCAAGTAGCCTGACTTGATAAATGTACCTGACTCGAACATATACCTAGTAATCTGTAAGCAGCCTGACTTAATAAATATACCTGACTTTAACACTAACCTTGAAAATGTGAAAGGCAATAACATCCAGGTAAAGTTTTATAATCAGCCTTATTGACCCAGACACTTATTTCTCGTTTCCGCTCAATAGCTCGAGAAAATGTCATAGGATCTTCGCCACACTTCATGAAAATGTGTTAGGTCATAAGATCTAGGCCAAGTTCGATAATCAGCCAAATTGACCAAGACACAAGGCCCATGAATTGTCTTGAAGCTGGAAACAGTACTCAAGCTTACATATAAACAGGAAGTATACATGTAATATGAAGACTTTAGAATTCAGTATTTGGCACAGGAATATAATGCATAGCAAGGAGAGAGTAGTGGACACAGGAATATGATGCATTTCAGGTGGACATAAGCTCTTCTCCCCTTTATTGGTTAAAATATGTGACAAATAATTTTGATATCTTTCATTGTGTTACCCTCCCTCTCCCATAGCATAGATCTGTAATAAGTTTATAACTTAGTTTTTCTTACAAAAAGGTGAGCACATTTGCTATTGCTTTTGCTTTTTGTAGTAATGACCAGGGCAAGAGAAAGAAAGAAATTGGAAAGTACGTGTCAGCCTCTGCCAGGCTAAAGGAGAGAATCAAAGACTACATAGGAAAGTACATGTCCGCCTTCGCCAATCACGAGGGAGGACATATCATTTTTGGTATTGAGGACAAAACAGGATCGGTCTTTGGAGTGGAAATGTTGCTAGAAGACGAGAAACATATGGGTGAGGAAAATATGTAACAGGAGTTATGGTTTACTTAGCTAAGCGGAACTTATATATATTATATATACACATATATACATGTACACATTATTTACATTATATTTGTAAATGCTTCTTAAATGGTGTTACATTTGAAAGGCATAGAAAGGAATCTACTGATGTTTTATGCAAAGAGAAGTAACTATGTTTACGTAAACAATCTATTTTGTTCTTCAATTATGTTTACAGAATGTTCATTTTTTGTTTTGAAGAAGAACTTATTGCTGGAAAGATGAAAGACATGATTTGGCCGCACCCAGATCCAGATTTTGTGCCAGAGAAAGGACTTCACTGGGACATAGGGTTTTACCCAGTTGAGAATGTGCCAAGAGAGGTATGCACACTAATTATCTGTATGTCACAATAGTGGTTTCTTTAACTCGTAATTAGTAATTATGTTAAACAAGAATTGTTTTGTGAAATTTTGTGAGTTCCAAAATTATTTGTGTTATTCAATTTTACGTACAAAACCATTCAATCCATTCTGTTAAGCTACTCTGAGAATATGCTCTAATTATTGCACATTAAAATATTATGCTTAACAGAAAATTGGTGATTTTTAAATGCTCTGTTTGTGCATAGAAGCTTTTTTATGCGCCCTGTAGGGTGGCATTTAGCAGTCGCACTGTCTGTCCATCTGGCATTCTGTTTTCTGGAGGTTTTTACGCAACGCTTTTAGATATTGAGCTGATGTTTGGTATGTGAGTCTGCCTACATGACCTACAGATGAAGTGTAAAATGGTCCGTTGATTTTTGACAAAGATACAAAGGGAATTAATAAGCTTAAAAGTGAGTTGAGATAATTTGTTTATATCATTTGGCAGGTACAGGTCATTTTTGACAAGGGAATTATTTTTATGCCCCTTGATCGAATGATAAGGGGTATTTTTATTTGGCCGATCTGTCTGTTTGTCTGTCATTGTATGTGTGTGTCTGTCCCAAAACTTTAACCTTGCTCATAAAATGAAAACTCTTGGTTCTATATTCTTTGAACTTCACATGTGCATGCATCTCATTGAGATCTACCATCAAATATGGTTATATCACTGTGACCTTAACATTCAAAATATAACCTTGTTTCTAAAATAGCTGCCGTGCGGCTTCAAAGCGCAGTAGGGGGCGTTGTGTTTCACAATCACAGCTCTTGTTTTTATGCCCCCGAAGGAGAGCATATAGTGATCGCACTGTCCATCTGTCTGTCTGTCCGTCTGTCACATTTCTGCGTTTAGGTTTCGAAAAATGCTCATAACTTCTATGTTGCTTTAGATGTAACCTTCATATTTGGTATGCAAGTGGATATGGACAAGGCCTTTCCATAGGCACAAAAACCTTGACCTTGAACTTAGGGTCCGCGTTTAGGTTTTGAAATTTGCGTTTAGGTTTTGAAAAAGCATTTTTGGGGACCTATGTCTTCCGATGGAGACAGCTCTTGTTTTTTGTTAGCTCACCTGAGCACAATGTGCTCATGGTGAGCTTTTGTGATCGCCTTTTGTCCGTTGTGCGTTGTGTGATGTGCAGCGTCAACATTTGCCTTGTTAACACTCAAGAGGCCACATTTGTTGTCCAATCATCATAAAACTTGGTCAGAAGATTTGTCCCCATGATACCTTTGACGATATCGAAAATGGTTCCGATTGGTTGAAAAGCATGGCTGCCAGAGGGCAGGGCATCTTTCCTTATATTGTTATATATGGCTATAGTAATTTCTTGTTAACACTAGAGGCCACATTTATTTCTGATCTTTATGAAACTTGGTCATAAGATTCATTCCAATGATATCTTAGACGAGATTGAAAATGGTTCCTGTTGGTTATAAAACATGGCTGCCAGGGGGCCAGTCATTTTTTCTTATATGGCTATAGTAAAACTGTGTTAAAACTCTAGAGGCCACATTTATTGTCCGATCATCATGAAACTTTGTCAGAAGATTTGTCCCAATGACATCTTGGCAGATTGAAAAATGGTCCTGGTTGCTTGAAAAACATGGCCTCCAGGGGGCAGGGCATTTTTCCTTATATGGCTATAGTAAAACCTTGTTAACACTCTAGAGGCCATGTTTATTTTCCCATCCTCATGAAACTTAGTCAAAAGATTAGTTTGAATAATATCTTTGACTGGTTTGAAAATGGTTTTGGTTTGTTAAGAAACATGGTCGCCAGGGGGCGGGGCATTTTACTTATATGGCTATAGTAAAACTTGTTAACACTCTTCAAGTCTTATTTATTGTCCAATCTTCAGGAAACTTGAATGAGTTCGAAAATGGTCTAGGCTGCTTGATAAACATGGCCGCATGTGTGGTCCATTGATTTTTGGCAAAGTTATGGGCCTTGGACCTAGAAATTTGCTCTATAATAATTGTTTTCGTAAGTTTTTTACGCAACGCTTTCAGATAATGAGCTGAATTTTATGCCCCCGGGTATAGGGTGGCATATAGCAGTCGCACTGTCTGTCCGTCTGTCCCCTGTCCGTCTGACATTCTGTTTTCCGGGGGGGGGGGGGGGGGGGGGGGGGGGGGGGGTTTATGCAACGCTTTTAGATATTGAGCTAATTTTGGGTATGTGAGTCAACTTTCAAGACCTACAAGTGATGTGTAAAATTTGTTTCATTCCTTTGATTTTTGACAAAGATACAGGCTTTTGACTGATCTAAAGGGAAGTAATAAGCTTTAAAGGGAGATAATTTGTATATATCATTTGGCAGGTACAGGTCATTTTTGACAAGGGAAGTAATATTTTTCCGTTTTTCGGACTATGCAATGCTTTTAGATATTAAGCTGATTTTTAGAATGCAAGTCTTCATACATAAACTACAGAAAAAATGTGAAATTTGTTCCGGTCCAGTGATTTTTTGCAAAGTTATGTGCTTTGGACTTAGAAATTTTCTCTATGAAAACCGTTTTGGGATGTTTTTTATGCAACGCTTTCACATATTGAGCTGATTTTGGTATGTGAGTCTACCTATATGACCTACATATGAAGTGTGAAATTTGTTCCAGTCCATTGATTTTTGGCGAAGTTATGGTCCTTGGACTTAGAAATTTCTCTATGATAACTGTTTCGCGGATGTTTTTATGTCCCCCACCCACTATAGTGGGGGACATATTGTTTTTGCCCTGTCTGTTGGTCTGTTAGTTGGTTGGTTTGCGCCAACTTTAACATTTGCAATAACTTTTGCAATATTGAAGATAGCAACTTGATATTTGGCATGCATATGTATCTCATGGAGCTGCACATTTTGAGTGGTGTAAGGTCAAGGTCAAGGTCATCCTTCAAGGTGAGAGGTCAAATATATGTGGCCAAAATCGCTAATTTTATGAATACTTTTGCAATATTGAAGATAGCAACTTGATATTTGGATTGAATGTGTATCTCATGGAGCCGCACATTTTGAGTGGTGAAAAGTCAAGGTCATCCTTCAAGGTCAAAGGTCAAAAAAAAAAAAAAAAAAAAAAGCGGCGCAGAAGGGGACATAGTGTTTCTGACAAACACATTTCTTGTTTATGCAAAGCTTTCAGATATTGAGCTGATTTTTGGTATGTGAGTCAACCTATATGACATACATATGGAGTGTGAAATTTCTTCCGGTCCATTGATTTTTGGCAAAGTTATCGGCCTTGGACTTACAAATTATCTGTTTTATAACCTTCTTCTGGTGGTTTTTTAGGCAAATTTAAGCTTTCAGAAATTGTACAGATTTTTGTTATTTGAGTCTACTTACATGTCTTACAGATGAAATGTGAGCTTCACTTTGGTCAATTGATTTTTATGCCCCCGGATCGAATGACCGGGGGTTTATTGTTTTTGGCCTGTCTGTCTGTCATTCTGTCCCAAAACTTTAAGGTTGGTCATAACTTTTGCAATATTGAAGATAGAAACTTGATATTTGGCATGCATGTGCATCTCATGGAACTACACAGTTTCAGTGGTGAAAGGTCAAGGTCATTCTTCATGGTTAAAGGTCAAATATATGGCTTCAAAGCGGCGCAGTAGGGGGCATTGTGTTTCACAAACACAGCTCTTGTTGGCTATCTTATGGGACTTGTTTTAATTAAATAGCTACTTTGGGACTACAAAGCGCAGTAGCAGGAATTGTGTTTTAAAAACGCAGCTGTTTTTTTTGGGGGGTGGGGGACAGCCTTTGTATATGAATGTACTGCTAAACCCTTGTTGTGTTTCTTTTGTATACATATTTGAAAAGAACAGCCAGTTACTAAAATGATTTAAAAAACATGGCTAATGAAGATTTCCAAATTTTATGCCAAGTCGTCTACTGAATGTAATAAGTCATGTAACTGACATTTTTATAAATATTTACTTTTTTCCATTTTTGTGTTTATATAGGTGACATACATCAACTGTTAAAATTTTAAGTCAACCTTTTTGGTAAAAATAATGTTTTTACCAAATTTTCGAAATTGACATTAAGAACACATTTAATTTTTTTAATGTAAAAAGTTGCGTAACTGACATTTTGTTAAATTTTATAGGAGAAGCTGTTTTGTTAAAATAATAAACATTTTTTCTTATTCAAATTTTCTGATTAGTATTATAATAACAGATGAAAAACAAAACAAAACTCCACATTGATATGTCTGTTTTAAAACAATAAAAAATTAAGAAAGGAGCAGTAACCATAATTTCAACACTGAAATATTTTGAATGCCAAAAATCACGTAAGTGCTCTTACTGTATTTTGGAAAATGTCGAAAAATATGCATTCCTGAACAATTTATAAAATGTCAGTTACCCTAGTTATTACATTCAGTAGACGAAGTAGTTATATATAAAAAATGTTAAAACATAATAAATATTTCACTGTTGTTGTTTTTAAGTACCAAATTCATTGTTAAGATAAGGTCATTAAATGAATTGGACACTTTTTATGTCATCAAGATATGAACCATTGGCATTGCATAAAAAAAAAATCAGCTGTTAAAAGGTAATGAATGCAAGATTTGCTTCGGGAAGCTCATGAGAACTACTTTATGCTTTCAACGCTGCCCGAAGTCAATCTCAAGTTTGCTTGTAAATGGATGGATATCGTGGTGGGAAACTCGCATGGAATATACAGTGACACAAAAAATAAAAAAGAGCATTTTGTATCTCGTTCAATCTTTATAACCATACTGCATGTAGCGTTGACATTTTGGCTATTGCTTAAGGTATACTGATATTTTATGGGTTAACTTTATTTTAATACACCTTTTATGAAATATTCGTAGATTTTGAATATTTATGTCGCTTTAACATTTTACCCTCCAATATGCTATAATGGACATATATTTGGAGCATTTTTTCTTTAATATACTTGAATCATTATGGGTGTCTGCCTGTCCCTCTGGAGACCAATACTTGTTTGGAGGCATGTAAACTTGTAACCATTGTTTGTAAAAGGAAGGCCAATTTATTTGATGAGTTGTGAGATTTACAAAAGCATAACTCGTGCTTACATTTGTTAAGAGTTATGAAAATCATAAAAAGTACCATCTTTCAAATTAATTAGGAAGGTAGATCTGAAATCATCTTATTCATTGGAAGTTCTGTGCAAAGGATCCATACAGTTCTTATGTGTCCATTATTTCACTGATCATGCTGAAATTTTTGTTTGGGGCACATCTTGAATTCAAGGTGTAACTTAGAAAGATGGAAGCTTTCATTATTTAGAAACCTTTTTTTTTTTGCCTCCTGTAGGGTGGCATTTAGCAGTCTGACCGTCCGTCCAGCATACCATTTTTCAGAGGATTTTTTACGCAATGCTATTAGATATTAAGCTCATATTTGGAATGTGAGTCTACCTACATGACTTACAGAGGAAGTGTACGTTTTGTTTCGGTCCATTAATTTTGGGGAAAGTTATGGGCCTTGGACTTAGAAATTTTGTCTGCAAATAACTGTTTCTTTCTGCAGGTTTTTTTACAAAACACTTTTAGATATATAGCTGAATTTTGGTATTTGAGTCTACCTACATGACTTACAAATGGAGTCTGAGTTTCAAATTGTGGACCTTGGACTTAACAATTTTCTCTGCTGTGCCGCTTCAAAGCGCAGGAGTGGGCATTGTGTATCACAAACACGGGTCTTGTTGTGCCTGCTTTCATTAAGCTTGATAGATTGTCTTGGTGGTGTAGTGTATGTGTGTATCTATCAGTCCAATCTTGTCTAGACTGTTCATCTTGCAATTTTAAAATAACTTGCCACAAATGCATGTGGCTTGATATCAATTGTAAAGGTTTACTTTCATTTCTAAGTAAATAAAATATAGATCAATTGGCTTTACAGGCCTTTTGATGGCCATTTTAATGTCATAAATACTGACCTGTTATCGTATGCTTATACTTTCCAAGGGAAAATAACTCATCCGGAATTTTAACTGGGAATCCGCCACCTCAATGCCGTAATACAGGCCAGGTTAAACATAGTGCAATGCAACCTAGCCAAAAATCGGTAACCAACCCTCAATATTCTTTCCGGATCAACCAGGTGTATACGTGTCTTTTACGGCTCTGAATTAAAATATTGTTTTTCGATTTATTTCACTTGGTTGATTGGGGTTTTGAATAGATAAATTGTGTTATTTATCTTTTTATTTCTCATTCGGATTAATTTGTGTGGATTTAATGGATTTTGTTTCATTTGTAAAAGGTAAGCCATGCTTGTTTTTATCGAACAACGGTTTATTTCTACCATGCTGGGTGTTTTCAGGCGCGAACGACCACGTGCAAAACGTGCTCTTCTAAAACATTGCTAGAACGTGCAAAGCATGTTCTTCTAATGTGTTACGAGATCGTGCAAAGCGTGTTCTTCTAATGACAGATTGTTTATCATTTGCCATTGTGTGCAATAATGATTTTAACGTTCCGTTTGACAATCTAATTGATCGTCATTATTTTTCATCTGTTTTGAATTAAACTTTTGGTTAATTTATGATCTACGGCAGTATTATTATAATTTTCATTATGGTCAAATAATGATTTTATGTGCCGTATGATAATCTGGTCTGTGACCAGTTTATGGTTGAATATGCTTTGCTCTTGTTTTTCATATATTCGACTTCATGATGGTCACAGAAACAAGAGTGGATAAATACCCGGTGACTTCGCAGATCATGGATGATAGTTGCAGTATCAGTCACTGGGTATCGGGCATGATCGCGACCGTACTATGCTAAGTCTCTTAGACAGTCGGTCAACATCAGACCATATGGCGACACCCGTCAGCCGGTCTTTGCCCGATGGCATTGGTCAAGGACATCGACCAATGCCGGACCATTTGGCATCCGCCATACGGTCATTATCCGGTGACAACACTGGTCATGATATGACCGGTACGTCACCGGGGACGTTGATCACGGACCTTTGATCGTCGTCTGACCGGCCGGTCCGGTCACCGGTCATGTCACCGGTCCGGTCATTGATCACCGGTCCGGTCTGGTCACCGGTCATGTCACCTGTCCGGTCCGGTCATTGATCACCGATCATGTCACTGGTCCGGTCATTGATCACCGGTCCGGTCATGTCACCGGTCCTTTCCGGTCATTGATCACCGTTCCAGTTACGGGTCATGTCACCAGTCCGGTCATGTCACCGGTCCGGTCCAGTCACCGGTCCTGTCATTGATCACCGGTCAACAGTCATCAGTTAGGCCTGCCACCGATAACACCAGTCACCGGTCAAGAAGAAGAACTCGGTCTTCATCATTGAATTATTCTCCTATTCGTCGTCGAATACATCGTCTTCATCAAGGAGTAGACATCGGACACGCTCTTCTTCGTCGAGCAGTTCTCATCGTCGCGGCTCTCGTAAGCGATCACGTCGTCACTCACGGAGACGGTATTCTAGCAGATCTCGGTCTCATCGCAGCCGATCCACATCTCGACAGCGCAGCCGATTCAGATCTCGACATCGCAGGAAACGAGGACGTCGTCAACCTTCACGTAGACATCAGGGGACTTCATTGAGCACAACAGGATAGTTATCGAACATACCTCTCCTTCATTGAGCAGTTCTCGGCGTTGATACGCTCGTAAGCCATCACGTCAATGCTCACGGAGACAATATTGTAGAAGACAATATTTCCAGCGTAGCCGAACAATATTTCGGCATCGCAGTTATATGTTTGTCGCCACTTCTCACGTAGGCGTTAATGAACCTATTGGTCATATCGACGTTCTCCATTTTATTCCTTCAGGAATATCATGTCTCCATTCCACATGTGATGGTTTTTCTTATGGCATCCACACATGTTGCAGTCACCGAGCCGTAGTTGTATACAAACACTAGTTCGTTTAACTTTCAGGCTTCGGGATAAGCTGTTCTTTTCTCCACTACGACTACAAGGACACTTATGCCTATTAATACTGATAATCTACCGTTGTTTTCCGGTTAACATTATCAGATGACTTCGTGGATTGTCATTCTTCTGCACCAGATATTTCCATTCTGACGCAGTTATATTATACCGGTCCCGATCACCGGACATAGGTCACCATTCATCGGTCATATCACCGATCACTGATCACCGGTCAGAATAAGTGATGTCTCATCGCCATCGGATTGGAGTTTTGGCTCGATCTTCTTTTCCGAGCAGTGCTTGACATTGATATCAGACCATATGGATTCCACCATTTTTCGGTATTTAACTGGTAACGT
Organism: Dreissena polymorpha; assembly: GCF_020536995.1. Taxonomy (NCBI): domain Eukaryota; kingdom Metazoa; phylum Mollusca; class Bivalvia; order Myida; family Dreissenidae; genus Dreissena; species Dreissena polymorpha. The sequence continues at coordinate 62,268,366 of NC_068369.1, read as the reverse complement.
CACTGGTCATATTATGACTGGTCCGTTCACCTGGCTACAGTTACCGGTCATTGACCGGTCCGGTTCGGTCACCAGTTACCAATTACCGGTATTCCACTGTGTTTTCATCAGTCAATTTTTAGTATCACGGGTATCGTCTACATTACCTACATGTAGTTGTATACCCCTGGCTATGATTGTATTGAATGCTATATTTTATGGATTCAACAATCTACATGACTTTTTGTGTTTTTCAATACTGATGTTCTACTGGCGACGGTTACCAAATCATGCTATATCTGTTATTTGTACTACTTGCGACGGTTACCAAATCATGCTATATCTGTTATTTGTACTTCTATCTCAACCTGCTACATGCAGACTACTGGTCTTGCAGATAGATCGGCTGAAGTGGGCTCGAGACTAGCATCGAGGTCGAACATTACTATTTGACCTCTATTATTTTATGTTCGAGACCCGAAGGATGAATTGTTTTAACCGCCTTTACCTGTCGGCTACAGACTTTGCAGTCAGTATCACGGAACAGTTGGGACACATTTATGACGCTAGCAGGATTAGCAAGACGACATTTTGTATCGACTTCTGCTTTTCTATTGCTCCTACGACAGTGCATATTTTCAAGCTACTGGAATCAACAAGAGTTCTGATACATAGGATTGCCTATCAGAGTGACCACATAGCGGCTACAGTCTTGTAGATGGCTTGGGAGCTATTGAACTCAGATCTTAGATCCTAGGATCTGGAGGGTCTGAAGTTATTCTTCTATTACACTTCTGGCCATAACAGGCCGTCTTCCTATAACTGGTCGTATTCCTTTCGGAATTCGTCCCGGATAGGAGTCTTGAAGTAAATGGATTAATCAAGTCAGAATTTAAGACTTCTATGCATTCTACCGGCAAGCGTGGACCCCCTTAAGGTTACTCCTAGGGTTTTCACCTTTTTCTGCCATCACACCTCCGATTCCGGAGGTACCACTGTCAATCATATTTCCGTACTTCGCAATTCGATGACTTCACGACCTGTAATATCCAGGATTTTAAAGGCGCCTGTTATTGGTTCAAGAAGAGGCTATATTCTGTAGATAGGTCATAAACTTATAAGTGTTAAACAACGCCTCTTCTACCAATTTTCAAGTGTGTTTGGAGTGGGAAAGTTCGGCTTGCCATGGTTTCTTTGCCCACCCATCCTTGACAAATGGTTCCGGTCACCGGTCGATATTTACCGGTCCAGTCACCGGTCTTTCTGCTGAGACGTCTTTTCTTACGTCCGTTTCAGCTTTAGTTTTTAGTTAATTGTATTAATCTCGGGATAATTCAATGACACAGATTTCCATCTTTTTGTCATTATTTACCACAATTCAGTGGTGTCTAGACTAGAAGATTATCTTGGCAAGAATATAGTTTATTCTAGCACAACCTTCCTTACATCTTATACACAGGTGGTTAGCGTGTGGCTATGATATTAATTAGTGAAAACATCATTTTGAATGATAAATATCATATTATAACGACAGTGTTCATGCTGTCTTTAAGACTGAAATCTTCACGGAGTAAAGGGCAACTTCCCTACAAAGTTCATGTAGTTCGATACCATAATTCAATAAAACGTATGAAAAAACATTATTACCGTTCTTGTCGTTACATTATGCATCAAGACTAACTGTCCAGCGCCGTTTGAAACCTTTGTTTACATACATTTCAACTAACTGACATTTTAAACATACGAGTGATTTCATTGGTCCAATGCGGAGGTGTGTCTTTACAACTGGAGATTTCATTCATAAAGAATGCATGATCACTGTCAACTGGGTCATGCGTGTTGTGTATCGTTTTGTTTCTTAAAAGTTGACCCAGCATTTGTAAAAATATTGCAAGACATATACATTTCCAGAAAGGAAATTCATTTCTGCGTTGAATAAGACTGAGATCGTGAAAATCACTGCACAATTGATGAAGATATGGCTGTTCAAAGCGATGCACCCCGTTTTGGGCTGATTTTGAGTTGCATACCTTGTTATATATATATTTGATAGTGAAATATATTTTTTTCCACACATTTTCACGATTCCTTTGTGATGGTTTCAACTATCACACATCGGTCGTGGTTTACTTACAGACACGGAGGTGATCATATTATCACTCCTTGTAACTGGAAATCAGGAACTTATTCGTTCTTTGCAAGAACTACAAATTTTCTCTATCGTCTTACTCATACCAGGTCGTCTCAACGCCCTGTTGGACGTTTTGTCCTGTAGTTCTTTCTTTCGAATTATTTTTCCGTTGGGTTCAAATAATGTAATTGCGCATGCGCGGCAGTGAGTTTGCATAGTATATCGAAGAATGTTGTTTATCATCAAACGCTAGTAATTAGCGTTATGCAATCTTAGATCGCAGTATATACTGGTATGCTGAACAACGTCAATAATGCAGTTCACAGTGATCGATCCAGCAGGGTGTGCGATTGTTATACATTCGTCCATTGACATAAACTGGAATATCTTGCCTTCTTGGTGAGTTTTTGCAATAACTGAGTTTTTTGCCATAATTTCATGCAATATACTTAAGGAACCATGGGATTATGGTTTTACGACCTTTTAAGTCTCCTGTACATTTATTTTCAGGAAACTTCTTCACAGGTCAAATATCATATCTCAGAGAGACATATTTTTACTGATCCAAACATGTGCCACTACATGTCTGGCCATTTTTTACTTTTATTTATCTCTACAGAAGAATGTTTTTCTGTTAGAGTTTCAATCCTTGTTACTTGTGCAAGGATAATTCCATCAGAACTGTATAAAGGTTCTATGGAAATTCATTTTTGACTGGGTATTCCAGAGCATAGTTATTACCTTAATCACTCTGCTAGATACATAGAGGTTTTTCTCATATTTTTCTTGATGATAAGAAATTTGCTCTTTTCTTCATCAAAGGATAGAGATTATGCTTTCGTATACCTTGTTTTTTTGTGTAAGTCATCGCAACTCTGTACTGTCTTACATATTTTGGAACTGATCCAAACTATGGAACGTCAACACTATGTTTTTCGTTCCTTTACCTTCTTAAGCGGTTTTGACTTGTGTTACATGTTGGGATGCTTAATGAGCTTCCTATGAACCTTTTTCATCAGGCTTATTAACAGTTCCAATATAATTTTAAGACGGTTTTCCTTCTTATTATGGCTTTTACCATACGGAGAAGTGAAATTCATGCTTTTTCTGTTGAATACGACCAATTCCAGTTGGATCTAATGTCGTTTTCACTTTGTTGTGTCAGCCAGGATTCCTTGCTTAATATCAAGTCCTCTATATGGCTTCTACCTTCAAGTTTCCAAGTTTTTCTTAAACTGGTAGTCATGAAGATGAAGATAAACTTCTATGGGCAATCAGGGCTTTGAAGTTCTATCTTCACAGTGTTAGTCGGAAGTCCATTCGAGGTTTTCAAAAGACACTCTTCATTTCCAAAAAAAAAAGGGGGGGGAGATGTGTCTGCGGCTTCTATTTCTCGGGGTTAGACCTCGACTAAGGAAAGTTACTCTTATCCTATCTAAGGATTCATTCCTTTTTAGGATCTGACCGCATGAATTAAGAGCTCTGTCTGTTTTGTGGGCATATATTAATCACACCCCACTTTTTGACGTGCTCTAAGCTGTTTTCTGGAGGAATCCGACCACCTTTGTCATCTTTTTATCTTCGTTTTCTGAAGTGCCAACAATACAATTTGTATATGTTTGGGCTTGTTGTGGTTTCACTAACGGTAGTGTCTTCTTTACAACTTAGACATATTACTCTGTCCGAGAAGTCATAATTAATACCGTTTTAACGAAGATTACTTGATAACCCTTGTTGAGGGTTTTGCTATCATTAGCTGATAACCCTGTTTATGGGTTCTACTGTGTTGAGAAAATATATACGAACCTTCCCACCGCAGCTGCAAAATCAGCATACGATAACAGGTCAGTATTTATGACATTAAAACAAATTTTTAAAATAAAATTCATTTTAATTATTAAATACTTACCTGTTATCGGTAAGTCCCACCTCCCACCCCGCTATTTGATTAATATTTTTGTATATATATTGAAAGAATATTGAGGGTTGGTTACTGATTTTTGGCTAGGTTGCATTGCACTATGTTTAACCTGGCCTGTATAACGGTATTGAGGTGGCGGATTCCCAGTTAAAATTCCGGATGAGTTATTTCCCCTTGGAAAGTATAAGCATACGATAACAGGTAAGTATTTAATAATTAAAATGAATTTTATTTTAATAATTTGTTTTGGGAAAAAATGCAATTTCTGGATTGGGAATTCTTTCGCTCGAAAAGTCCACAGAGTTGGAAAAAACTAATTTAATATAACTTTTTATAATAATTCAAATTAGAAGAACAAAATCATATAAATTATAATTTATACTTTGTTAGATGTTAAAATAAAATATAGATATAATAATAAGCAGGGATCATATTTTTTTCGGTTTTGTCGGTCCTAGACCGATTGGGGTCATGAAAGACCGATTGAAAGTCCCAAACAGTCGGTCCGATTCTGTTTGCTAAAATTCCCATGTCATGAAATCGATTACACATTGTACATGCTAACAAACCCTAATCACATTCTTATCTCGATTAGGTGTGATAACAATTGGCTGCATTCTCTAAACCGGTCAGGACCGGTTTATTGCACGTCAGACCAAGAATCAAAAACTTGTGAACAGCGGATTAAAGACGCATCCGAAAAGACGCATCTGAAAGCACGCTCTGTTACTATACAAAACATGCCGATACATTTTCCACCAGCGTAATAATCCGTTTATATAATTATGCATGAAAGTCGCGGATCTGATCGACAGAACAGCCGAAAGTTATTTTTATGGGCGGAACTTCACATAAAATAGTACACAAGAAAATAATATACATTGTATAAACCTTTAGTAAAACCGTGCTAGAATCGAAATAATTCGTGTACTTTTAACTTTGTTGTTGAATAACTCACGACCGGAAAATTAGATGCGTGGTTTCAAATGTTTCGCTCTCGTGATTAAATCCCTACGCATCTTAACTATCGGCCGTGGGTTATTTGACAACAAACTATAATGTACACGAACTATTTCTTAATTATTTGGTATGTTATTGTCAGTAGCCAACCTACGCACAGACATTTGTTTGGTTCAGTGCATGTTTGTAAGCTATTATCGAGTCGACAACAATTAAAAACATTGGTAAAGACTTATGAAAAAGTCTGATAAAACAGCACATGAAACAACAATAAAATAGCAAATGATAAAACCAGTTGAGAAAACTCGTTCCGTTTAAAAAAAATGCCTAAGGTAATTTAACTTGTACATTTATTATACCACCTTCATGAATGGCAAAATCAATGGTATATATTTTAAGGTAATTTGTCATGATTTCGGACATAAATTTTCGGACATTTTTTCCCCATTTATATCCGGACCGATTGATGTTGCGGGAAAATATGATCCCTGATAATAAGACACTTATTTCTATTAAAAAAATATCTATAAAAAAAAGGAAATTGAGGGGGAAAAAAATCTAATTGGGATTTATTTTTACATTTTTTGTTTGGCAATGGGTCTGTTTAATGGACCCCTAGATAAGCCATGAAAAGGCCTGCTTTACTCATTGCTGACAAGCTTCTTCTTTTTATGCCCCTGGATCGAAAGATCGGGGGTATATTGTTTTTGGCCTGTCTGTCTGTCATTGTGTTAGTCAGTCATTGTATGTGTGTGTCCCAAAACTTTAACCATGGTTAAAGTTTTGCAATAACTTTTGCAATATTGAAGCAACTTGATATTTGGCATGCATGTGTATCTCATGGAGCTGCACATTTTGACTGGTGAAATTTCAAGGTCATTCTTCAAGGTCAAAGGTCAAATTTATGGCATCAAAGCGATGCAAAAGAGGGCATTGTGTTTCTGACAAACACATCTCTTTTTATTTTTGAAATGATACTTTAAAGGTTTTAAATGTGTTTTGTATGAATAAAATTTAGTAATTTCAGTATGTAATTATGACGCATACATGTAGATGTTCCTGCTGTTCATTACATGTGTGTAACTATGCAAATGTATAATAATTCAATTTAGTCAGTAAGTGAGGTATCTGGAGTTAGTTATTGGTAGTTTCTAATACTTCTTAAGCATACATTTTACAGTTTTAACTTTTGCTTGAAAAGCACATGATACTGATAAAACTATTTTTATGAATATTAAGTATTATACATATTATGTATAATACTTAATATTCATAAAAATAGTTATTATTTACAAACTGTATTATTAATTTTGGAATTCTGCCACCTGCTTTAAATGTTTTTCTTGTAATCTGGCATGTCCAAATTTTGTCCAGTAACTGGTTTCTCCCTGTTTTATAGCTCTAAGACTAGTTTCTGTCTGTTTCAGACCTCTAAGACTAATTTCGTCCTGTTTCATAGTTTTAAGACCAGTTTCTGCGTGTTAAAGACTTCTTTGACTTGTCTCAAGTTTCAGGGCGTGAGAGTGGTGGTGGTGGTGGTGTCAGTCGTGAAGTTCCCAGGTGGAGTATTCACCGGCTTTCCTGTCAGCACATTTGTGAATGAGGAAGGTCTTGTGAAGGCTCACTCATTCCCCAAGTGGAAAGAGGAAATACAGACACTTCCTAGAGGTAATGGAGTCATTTAACTGCGTACCAGTCGCAGGGGTTAAGCTCCATTTTAGGAATAAACTGGTAATATCTTAACTAGGGATCTCATATTTGAATATCAAGACCATTTCAGTAAACCATGTAAGCTGTTAACAACTGGATTCACACGTCAATGTGGCGTAGTAGATATGATGTCCGCCTAGCGACCGGGAGATCACGGGTTCGATCCTCACTGTGGGAGCGTTCTTTACATATCCCTCAAAGACACCAAGTACTGGTTGTCTAGTCCCAAGAAACCGACTCAAGAGCATTTCAAATAAGCCTTAGGCTTTCTATACAATCAATCAAAGATAAATAGATTTCAACTAACTGGATTCTCGCAACTAATTTTCTTGCTCTCGAAGGGTGGCATATCTGTCTTGTCAGTCCGTCCATCCGTCTGTCTGTCCGTCTGAAAACTTTTATATTGGTCATAACTTTGCAATATTGAAGATAGCAACCTGATATTTGACATGCATTTGTATCTCATGGAGCTGCACAATTTGAGTGGTGAAAGCTCAAGGTCATCCTTCAAGGTCAAAGGTCAAATATATGGCTTTAAAGCGGCGCAGAAGGGGGCATTGTGTTTCTGACAAACACATCTCTTGTTTGAATGTTTAAAATATCCTAACCACCATTTAGTTATGACTAACTTACAAGAGTTTATTGAACTCTTACTTAACCTTAGAATGGTCTTACTCTTGTTTTCAGGCACTTGAAAAAGGTTAATTAATTTTATGTCCGAAAATTAAGATTAAAAAATTTTTGAAAAAGTTGAGAAGCAAAAAAATATAGGGCTCGGAAAATTTAGACAGTCTTACAATATTGCATTGATGGATATGAGCATGCGAAATATATATAGAGAGAGTGTCAATTTTATAAACTAATAATAGCATGTGATTGTAAAATTCTACGCTGTATAGTACAAATTACTCTCATTCACGTTTCACTTTTAGCTGTTGAGTGAAACTATTGTCTATAAACAATGTATATGGTTATTTACACAATTACACAAAGATAATGATCAATTGCCTTCAAGCATTCATCTGCCAGGTCTTATTGCATTAATCTGATTGAAGAAACACACTTATTGGCCAATCTTTATTAAATTTGTTTGAAAATTTGTCCCAATTATATATTGGCTATGTTAAATACTCAGTCAATGGGATCATGTCTTGGCCAAGTTTTAATGTCATGAATACGTTATCTGCTATCTCTTAGCTTACTCCTTTCCAAGGGGAATTTACTCATCCGGAAAATTAACTGGGAACCGGCCACCTCCATACTGCAATATAGACTTGGGTTGCATTGCACTATGTTTAACCTAGTCTATATTGCAGTATGGATGTGTCCGGATCCCAGTTAATTTTCCGGATGAGTTAATTCCCCTTGGAAAGGAGTAAGCTAAGAGATAACAGGTAAGTATTAAATAATTAAAATGAATTTTACTTTAAAAAATTGTTTTGAACAGGGTTACATGGGTTAAAAAACTAGGTCACTAGTTTGAAGGCAATATCACGTTAGTTTTATTCAATTACAATCCTGACCATAATGATGAAAAGTGTACCTTTGTGGCCACCAACTATTTATATTTTCATGTAAGCAAAGTTTGTATTGTTTGTTTTCATTAAAAACTATACAGCAAGTCAAAACAATATTTGAAAATATTGTGTCAATAAATTTAATTGATTTCAATTAATAGGATAAAATATAGAAATAAGTAAATCTAGAACCAAATACAAATAGATAGTTTTATTTTCATGAAATAAAAGCACAGTCAGGCGATGATTGCACATCGTCGTCTTTTAATTGCATTTATTGTCGTTGAGTCGCAGCGATTTGGCTGTTTAAAATACAACATCTTGAAAACACAATATAGAATTTAATTTTGTTGTTGTTTTTTAAACTCCCCGTTGACTTCCGGGTGAATCTAGCTCAAACTTTCACTTTGTTTTGGGGGCATCAGTTACTCTGACACATTTCTAGTTTCTTCTTATAAAAAAATGTTGTATTTTTCCTTCCAGTGAAACCAGTTGGAGCAGATAAAGGGTAAGGTCACTTGCTTATTATTTACAAATTATTTGATGACTTGAATCATTGAAAATCTTTATAAAAATATTAGTTTTGTTTATAAAAAAATAAGCTTGAATTAAAATATTATGAAATGTTTTACATTTATTCAAATATAAAACATTACAATAAAAGAGATGCGTTTGATAGCTCACCTGATACACTACGCGACCTATGACTTTTGCATAGATCTCACATCACCGCGATCAATGCAACGTACAAATCGCGGTGATTCCGAGCGACAAGAAAATTTGGGTGATGTCTCGGCGATTCCACGGTGACCGACACACTGTATCTCGTTGTAAGGAATCAGCATGAATCACCATGAACCGCCGTGATTCACATTTTTTCGCGATATGCTTTGACACTTATATGTAACATATACATTAACATAATACATTGCAATAATAAAGCTTTTGTTGTTATTGTATACAATGGGCGTATGATACATTGTAAATAACCGAATGAATAAATATTCAGCCCATTGGCAATTGGCAAAAAATGACTTTGCAAACTGGAAATCTAAAATTCGGCAATCCGGTACAAAGATGGCGACGATCACAGCTTCATTGCTTTATCCATGCGTTTAACCGATTTAAATCAATTAGAGGTAAAATGACCTTTGACAGCTAATTGGTGTTAATGTGTTGTGTAATGTCAATAAAGGTGTGAAAAACTCGCGAGTAAGTGTTTATTACATGTATTCCCTATCAGATTAAATCTAAATTTGAATTTGCTCGTCCAATAAAACCTGTGTCCCATAATGCACTGTACTCTTTACACTTCTGAAAAATGGCGTAGGCATATGGTTGTGTTTATGAAATTCTTAAAAATATTTATCGTCATAAATGTTTAAGATTATTTTTTCGTAAGTGATGTAATTATATTGGATTATCGGATAAATGTGAACATTAGAAAAGCGGAATGTATACAGATATCAATACGATTCGGTTTATATGCATGAATTGGCAAATTACCGATGTCACTGATATCCACTGCCATCACAGCAAATCGCTGCGAATCACCACAAAATTGCGGGGAATCACCGTAAAGATTATCTTGCACTCGCGCGATGGCGGAGTCACATCACGTGAAATCTCGGAGATTTTCCACTAAAAAATCAAACTGTGCACCGTGACTCTGCGAATTGGGCAATAATCACGGGTTGAGTAGTGTATGCGTTTGTTAGCTCACCTGAGATTGAAGCGAGATTTTATGGTCAGTTGATGTCTGGCGTCAGAATGTGTACCTTTGTCCATTATTATGTGTTGTGTATCTTGTGTTGTCAAGTTTTAACTCGTTTCCACTCTAGAGGGAACATTCCATAACCATAAAAGTGTTGGTGTAAGAAGGATGAAACTTTGGAAACATATCAACCAGCATGTGATGTTGCACACCCCCATATTTTGCTTCGGATTTTTTCAGCAGATATATCAATATCATCAATAATAACTGAATTTACTTTCAGCATTCACATGAGATATATAAAGTAACACAGACTGGATTTCAATTATTAACAAAAAAAGTACTAACGGTAGATTAACAGTTGATAAAAAGGCATTTAAAATGGCAATTTTACACAATTTTATAATATAAAAAAGAAAGGTACCTATGCATTTCCATTTAACAATAGACTGAAATGCATGTATGCTGCTATTTTATTCAGCTGGTACTTTTTGACCATCTGTACAATTGTATTGGTATTGACTTATATATAAATAGTTTTGCATATTTCAAGACAAACATTCCAAATTCATACATAAACTTCTTTGATTAAAATAGTTAACTTTGAGTTGTACTTCTTTTTGTTCTAAATGAATTCTATGTATTTTTGTGTTACGACATGTTATTTAATAGTTTAAGATTAATTAATAAGTTGTTGACTTCAATATGAATTAAAACATTCATATGAATACTCATAATACACAGAATATCAACAGCTATGACTGTTGATAATAATTTAAACACCTCATTTAGGAAGTATGTTACCAAAATATCAAACTATATTATTCAAATTTGTTTGTTTTTGATATTCAGTAGTCCAAGTACAATATGCCCTTTTTATCCTGCAGTCCGACAATGGATTCTCAGCAAACCTATGGCAGGAAGACTGTACACCCCATGTCCTTCTCGCACACCCCACCTGAAAGCAACACAAGCCTTGATCAGAATGTAAACAATCGCCACTCTGAAGTGACTAAACAGGTAAATAGGCTCCGGCCAACCATTCGCCATCTCAGTCGGAAGTGAAAATCGATGACTTTCACAAGTAAAAGTTTTTTTCACATCATATTATACATGTCATTCAGAACCGTAGTTGTATCATATGATATTAATTTATGCTTTAATCTAAACTTTTTATTTAGCACCCTTAAACTAAAAAATCCAGTTGATCAAAAATCGTATCTGTTTTGTGTATGACTTTGATCTTACCCAGGATATGTAGCTATGTGGATTACGTTGTATAATGATGTCTTTTTTCAAGGTAATTCGGTTATAAACAATTAATACTTTGGGATTAATTGTTTGTTTGGATCTTAATTAAAATCATGGATCAACCCACCAAATCAAGGAAAATAATGCCTCACGAATAAATATGATCTCACATTAGTTCCCTGAGGCTTGTGCCATCAACTCTTCTCTCAATACTTCAAATGATTTGGCTCAAACATTCACAGTTGAATGACCTTTATGTATAGGTGATGTTGAAGAAAGGAATGTTGGCTGCATTTTTAAACTTTTCCAATATAGAATTATTTTGTATGTCCCCCACCACTATAGTGGGGGACATATTGTTTTTGCCCTGTCTGTTGGTTTGTTTGTGTTTGCGTCAAACTTTAACATTTGCCATAACTTTTGCAATATTGAAGATAGCAACTTGATATTTGGCATGCATGTGTATCTCATGGAGCGGCTTATTTTGAGTGGTGAAAGGTCAAGGTCATCCTTCAAGGTCAAAGGTCAAATATATAGCTTCAAAGCCGCGCAGAAGGGGACATAGTGTTTCTGACAAACACATTTCTTGTTTTTATTTATTTTTTTAAACACCCCCCCCCCCTTGACTTTTTCCGGTGAATCTAGCTCAAACTTTCACTTTGTTTTGAGAGGAGAGCATCAGTGACTCTTGACACATTTCTAGTTTCTTATTGTAAAAAAAACTGTTGTATATTTCCAGACTAAAGAATTCTCAATGCTTCAAGAATCACCTGTGGCTCTTAGCTACTCAGTGGAACAACTTGCAGCAGATGAAGGGTAAGAAAAAAAGAAACACAAAAGGTCACTCGCTGAGTATAAACAAAATATTTGATGAGCTGCATTGTTTAACATTTCAACACAAAATAGTTTGTTAAAGAAAATGAATATGCCTGTCAAATGAAAATGTTATGAAATGTTAAAAGTGTATTTAAATATAAAACATTACTATAAAAGGGATTAGTTTGTTGGCTCACCTGAGCAAGTGAGCATGAAGCAAGCTGTTGTGGTCAGTCACTGTCTGGCATCAGAATGTGTATCTTGACAATATCTAGGTCTAGTTCACAACTGGGTCACATGCATCCAAAAACTAGGTAACCATGTCAAATTTTAAAAACCCTTGTTACCACTCTATAGACCACATTTATGAATCACTCTTGATGAAACTTGATTAGAATGTTTATCTGGAAAAAATTAACGGTCATATTTGAACCAGGTACAATGGGGTTAAAAACTGGTTCACCTAGTCAAGTCTTTGACTAGTGGGGTATGTTGCACTCTGGTGAGCATTTCATGGCCATCATTGGAGTGTTTCTTGCAGGTGTTGAGCTCACCTGAGCAGACTGTGCTCATGGTGAGCTATTGCGGTTTTAGCTTATTACCACTCTAGAGGAAACATTTCTATAAAGGGTGAGGGTAACTAAAAAAGTATTTGTGTAAGAAGCATGAAACTTTGCAAACATATCAACCAGAATGTGAAGTTGAACACCTCCACATTTTGGTTCGGATTTTTTCAGCAGATACATCAATATAATTAATAATAACTGAATTTACTTTCAGCATTTACACAGTATGAAGTAACATGGGCTGGATTCTGATTCATAGTAAAATGATAATTATATCTAAGTACTAGATTAACAGTAAATAAAACAAGCTTTTTATGTCCCCCACCACTATAGTGGGGGACATATTGTTTTTGCCCTGTCCGTTGTTTTGTTTGTTTGTTTGTTTGCCTCAACTTAAACATTTGCCATAACTTTTGCAATATTGAAGATAGCAACTTCATATTTGGCATGCATGTGTATCTCATGGAGCTGCACATTTTGAGTGGTGAAAGGTCAAGGTCATCCTTCAAGGTCAAAGGTCAAATATATGGGTAAAAATCGCTCATTTAATGTTCACTTTTGCAATATTGAAGCTAGCAACTTGATATTTGGCATGCATGTGTATCTCATGGAGCTGCACATTTTGAGTGGTGAAGGGTCAAGGTCATCTTTCAAGGTCAAAGGTCATATATATGGGGACATAGTGTTTCACAAACACATTGCTTGTTTAAATGGCAATCATTCTCATGCCACAGTAGACTAAAATGCACTTATATATATTGTAAGTTTATTCAGCTGGTACTTTTTTAACAATTTTGTTTGTATTAACAGTAGCCAGAAAATTCAATCACAAGGACCAATATATATATATATATATATATCGTGTGTGTGTGTGTGTGTGTGTGTGTGTGTGTGTGTGTGTGTGCGTGCGTGCGTGCGTCCTTCTTTCCTATAGTTTCATCCATTTCTATAAATTCAGCCACACCCTTCTTTTGCCAATTATGACATGTTTCTGATAACGTTATTTATCTTTATTTAGACAATTCTATCACTTAGTGGTTGTTTTTTGGTTCAAAACAAATTAAGGTAAGCAGTAATCAAAATTTGCTACAAATGTGTAGATGCCAATAATTTTGAAAATTTTCACTTATAAACAGTATGCTGATGTTTATTAGTCTATAAGAATATATATTTAATTATTTAGATCAAAATTATTACAAAAAAATAGTGTTTTCCTATAAAAATGATGAATGAACAGATATATAGGAAAGATATGAACAAATCAGGGTTACTAGGGTTCCTTTCAATAATTGGCCTGTTACTAAGGAAATACCTTATATGTTTATTATTTTGACTTTATTTTGTTGCAAAGACATTCAAAATTTATTTAAATGTTTCACACGTGTTGAAAATGTTTTCATTCAGTATAAAAAATTCTATTTAACTCTTTAAGTGGCCGAATATACTATGCTAGTCTACCTACATTAGGTTGCTCCCAAAAAGATGAAAGGTGATGGCTACTATCAGCATATGCCTATATATTCAATGCAGCCTGTATTAAAAGCTTTAAAGGCGTTGAGCAAGTGCTAAATGTTGTTATTTTCAGCCACATTTTTTACATCTTTTCTCTAAATAGCATCATGTAATGGAGGGTTGGAGAACAATATCCTGATACTTTCATATTTTTAGGAGCACCCTAACCTATATGACTATAAACAGATGAAGTGTAAGTTTCGTTCCGGTCCTTTGATTTTTGTTTGGCCAAGTTATGAGCCTGTGACTTAGAATTGTTCTGTTTTCCAGAGGGTTTTTAACAAAACACGTACAGATATTCAGCTCATTTTTGGTATGTATGTCCACCTACATGACATACAGATGAAGTGTCAGTTTCGTTCCTGTCCATTGATTTTTGACCAAGTTATGGGCCTTGGACAAATAAATTTTCTCTCAATAGCCATTTTCCGGAGGGTTTTTTACAAATCGTTTTGAGATATTCAGCTGATTATGAGTCTATCTACATGACTTACAGATTAAGTGTGAGATTTGTTCCGGTCCATTGGTTTTCCAATAACTTTTCCGGATTTTTTTCCAAACTGCTTTCAGATATGGTCAAAGGCCTGTAACTTTGTCAAATATAAATGGACCATTTTAAGCTCCACTGGCCAAAGGCCAGCGGGGCTTATGTCATGGTCCTGTGTCCATCGTGTGTGCGTCCGTGCGTGCGTGCGTTAACTTTTTCTTTAAACATCTTCTTCTCCTAAACTACTGATCCAAATCTGATGAAATTTCTCAGGAATGTTTCTGTGGTGAACCTCTTTCAAATTTGTTCAAATTATGCCCCTGGGGTCAAATTTGACCCTGCCCCGGGGATTCAAAAAATTGAAAATTTGCTTATATAAGGCCTATTTTGTGCAAACTTTAAAAATCTTCTTGTCCATAACCATTGGGCCAAAGGCTACCAAATTTGGTATGTAGTGACATATTATAGTCCTCTACCAAGTTTGTTCAAATTATGCCCCTGGGGTCAAATTTGACCCTGCCCCGGGGGGTCAAAAAATTGAAAATTTGCTTATATAAGGCCTATTTTGTGCAAACTTTAAAAATCTTCTTGTCCGTAACCATTGGGCCTAGGGCTACCAAATTAGCTATGTAGTGACATCTTATAGTCCTCTACCAAGTTTGTTCAAATTATGCCCCTGGGGTTAAATTTGACCCTGCCCCGGGGGGTCAAAACATTGAAAATTTGCTTATATAAGGCCTATTTTGTGCAAACTTTAAAAATCTTCTTGTCCATAACCGTATGGCATAGGGCTACCAAATTTGGTATGTAGTGACATCATATTGTCCTCTTCCAAGTTTGTTCAAATTATGCCCCTTGGGGTCAAATTTGACCCTGCCCCGGGGGGTTAAAAAATTGAAAATTTGCTTATGTAAGGCCTATTTTCTGCAAACTTTAAAAATCTTCTTGTCCATTACCATTGGGTCTAGGGCTACCAAATTTGCCATGTAGTGACATCTTATAGTCCTATATCAAGTTTGTTCAAATTATGCCCCTGGGGTTAAATTTGATCCTGCCCCGGGGGATTAAAAAATTGAAAATTTGCTTATATAAGGCCTATTTTGTGCAAACTTTAAAAATCTTCTTGTCAATAACCAATTGGCCTAGGGCTACCAAATTTGCTATATAGTGACATCTTATAGTCCTCTACCAAGTTTGTTCAAATTATGCCTCTGGGGTCAAATTTGACCCTGCCCAGGGGGTTTAAAAAATTGAAAATTTGCTTATATAAGGTCTATTTTGTGCAAACTTTAAAAATCTTCTTGTCCATAACCATTGGGCCTAGGGCTACCAAATTTTGTATGTAGTGACATCTTATAGTCCTATATCAAGTTTGTTCAAATTATGCACCTGGGGTCAAATTTGACCCTGCCCCGGGGGTCAAAAAATTGAAAATTTGCTTATATACGGCCTATTTTGTGAAAACTTTAAAAATCTTCTCGTCCATTACCATTGGGCCTAGGGCTACCAAATTTGGTATGTAGTGGCATCTAATAGTCCTCTACCAAGTTTGTTCAAATTATGCCCCTGGGGTCAAATTTGACCCTGCCCTGGGGGGTCAAAAAATCAAAAATTTGCTTATATAAGGCCTATTTTGTGCAAACTTTAAAAATCTTCTTGTCCATAACCGTATGGCATAGGGCTACCAAATTTGGTATGTACTGACATCTTATAGTCCTCTACCAAGTTTGTTCAAATTAAGCCCCTGGGATCAAATTTGATCGTTCCCCAGGGGTCACAAAATTGAACATATGCTTATATCGGGCCCATTTTGTGCAAACTATAAAAATCTTCTTGTCCATAACCATTGGGCCTATTTCTACCAAATTCGGTAGGTAGTGACATCTAATAGTTCTCTACTTAGTTTGTTCAAATTATGCCCCTAGGAACAAATTTGACCTTGTCCCAGGGGTCACAAAAATGAACATATGCTTAAATAAGGCCTTTTTTGTGCAAACTTTAAAAATCTTCTTGTTCTTAATTATAGAGCTTAGGGCTACTAAATTTGGTATGTAGTGATATCTTATAGTCCTCTACCAAATTTGTTCAAATTATTCCCCTGGGCTCAAATTTGACCCGGCCCTGGGGGTCACAAAACTGAACATATGACGTTTACCAGTGGAGATTACTGCGGCTGTTTGGCTGTGACCAACAACAACATCAACATCTTGTAAACATGAGATAAAACCCTGTCATTTAGTGCCATTTTAGGTCAGATGGTGACTGCTTACAAAGGCATTGAAGTAAGAACATGTGTTATGAATGTTTTTCTTATAAACTGAAAAAAGTCGGGTTTTATTTAAATATGTCAAAAGTGACCATATATCCGGATGAAAATATTTTGGATGACATGTTAATTTCATGTCTTTTTTATAGTGTTAAAACCAGTTTAATAATATATAATTGATTTTAAAAACACAGCTTCCATGAACATAATTATTTCAAGGAAAGTCAATATATGATACTGCACGGTAAACTCAAACTTTGTATCGAAGAGAAGGTGTTGAAATTAATGAAGTGCAATGTCTTAACTATCGTATATGCTGCTTTTTAATAACTTATGATTCATTGTTCCATTTGTGAATCGTGACTGATCATGAATTGTTGAAATGATTGTCAATTGCTCAACAATCCATATATATTTCTGACCATTTTATAATTTTCTTAATATTAGTTATGAATTGATCTTAGAAGTCAAATGTATTACTTATTTAAATACATTTATAAATATAAAGAAATAATCTTTAGATTATTATAATATTCTCAGGCTTGTTGGTCTTAGGGATGTGTGGGTGGATGAGCAATTTCTCCTTTTATCACAATTATTTCTACCCTACCTGATCATTTCCTTCATATTCCATTTTAATTCAATTGACGTCTGCAACCTCTTTCAAATTGGGAAAGTCCAAAATGTGTTGTTTGGTAAAGGGTTAAGGAATTTTGATTCCTATGGGTCTTGTGAATCTGTTTCAAATCAAATGCGTAGATTTGATCTTCAGCATCTAAAAATATGTGAAATAGAAGGAACGACAATATATTTTGGAGAGATAAATGTACCTACGTTATAAGCAAAGGACCTGTGCAACAATTCCCAGGCTTTTTTGTCTGTTTAGTTAACACGGTAGTAACTTTTTCCATATATAAAAATGCTCATCCTTCCAACTTTAAGCGCCCAGTGGGACGAGGGATAGAAAGAGAAAGTCACAATTTGCTTGAGTACATTTCAACCCATGCGCATTACACGTTTTTTTCGCAAAGAAAAAACAGTGGAGCGATGCAGGGCCATCATGGCCCTCTTGTTTTCCTTATGTGGCAATAGTTAAACCTTGTTTACACCCTAGAGTTAAAATATATTTCCGATCTTAATGAAACTTGGTCAGAAGATTTACCCAATGATATATTGGACAAGTTTGAAAAAAGTTCGCATTGGTTGAAAAAAATGGCCGCCAGGAGTTGGGCCATTTTTCCTTATATGGCTATAGTAAAAACTTTTTAACTCTCTTAGTCACATTTATGGTCCAATCTTCATGCAACTTGGTCAGGACTTTTGTTCTAATTATATAATGGATGAATTAGAAAATGGTTTCGGTCTATTGAAAAACATGGCCGCAGAGGGGGCGGGCATTTTCCTTATATTGCTATATTAAAACCTTGTTAACACTCTAGAGGCCACATTTGTTGTCCGATCTCATAAAACTTGATCAGAAGATTTTTCCCATTGATATCTTGGACGAGTTGGAAAATGGTTCTGGTTGGTTAAAAGCCATGACAGCCATGGGGTGGGGCAGTTTTCCTTATATGGCAATAGTATAACCTTGTTAACGCTCTAGTTTTAGGTTGATTTTTATCATAATAGTTATTTTTTCATACAATTCATAACTTGTATTGTACCTTACATGTACATCATTATGTTATTCTGTATGCAGGGGTGTAAAATTGTGCTAATTGCCTCTTGCCAACCAGGGCTACCAGCTTAGCAAATTGGGTCCCTTTACTTTCTTTGCATTTGCCCTTTAATTCCAGTTTCAGTTATTAAATATTGTAATCCATTTATATTATTATTCTAAAAATTGGGACAAATTAACTTTGTATATCACATATCGTTACTATAAATAGTAAGAAAATGACGTCGCGACAGGGCCATTATTCGTATATAGCGAGCCAATATAAATTATATCAGCCCGCTGAGCCGGGCCGATTTTTATGCCCCCGAATCGAAAGATTGGGGGTATATTGTTTTTGGCCTGTCTGTCATTGTATGTGTGTGTGTGTGTGTCCCAAAACTTTAACCAAAACTTTAACCTTCTTCATACCTTTTGCAATATTGAACGTAGCAACTTGATATTTGGCATGCATGTGTATCTCATGGAGCTGCACATTTTGAGTGGTGAAAGTTCAAGGTCATCCTTCAAGGTCAAAGGTCAACAAAAATATTCAAAGCGGCGCATTAGGGGACATTGTGTTTCTGACAAACACATCTCTTGTTCATATCAACAAAGAATTGAATCGCGCGGCTTTTACTGAACAAAATGGTGTCCACATTCAGCCTTAGCCAACGGTGATCAATAAAATTTAGCTACAACTCAAAGAGAGAATCGAGCATGATTATAATGACACATAGCACACAATTAATGAATTTGGATAATACAAATATCGATTGAAACTGAAACTCATCTGTACATTAAATTGATGCCTCTATTTGTGTTTTAAAAACATTCGTCAAACACTGTGAAACAGCAACATTAATAGAAAAAGACACACATACCTCTATGACAACTGAAATCCGGTTCTTATAATAATAAAATAACGTTTTCTGTTATTCCATCCGTTTATCTACTTTGATTTTAAATCACACTTTTTAAAACGTTTGCATCGAATGCTTAACACTGTCACCATAAACACGATTTACGAAATCAAATGTCGAAGCGATTATAATAATTCTATTTCTATCAAAGCTCCCAATTATGCATGTCAAACTTAAAATTCAAAATACGTTTTGGAATCGTTCGATGTTTAAAAAATATTTAACTGTTTAATAAAAACCCTTCACGTCCGAATTGTTGTCATATAATCCAGAGAGTCTCTAGAGGTAGTTTTGTCATTGAAATTACGTCACATGAAGTACGTCATAAATTGCGTAATCAATTGAATAAAAATAAAAGTATGGATATAAACGATAACACACGGCAGAGCTGGGCCGGACGTCTTAAATCGGCCCTAGCCGCATAATGGTCCTCGGCCCAGCTCTGCCGTGTGTTATTGTCTAATTATCAAGTTTGTTTGATAGTTTTACATTTAATCTGAAAAAAATTGATGGCTCTGTAAATGTTACCCAAGCATATAGACTGGTTATAGTTATTAACAATATAATCAATTCATGTAGCGACACAGTCGAATAGCCTGACTACAAGACCCAAGCACTGTTACAAAATCAAAGCACTGCTTGATCTGAAAATGGGATTGTCCGATTTAGCAAGTATTTAAAAAATCATACTGGATGGGAAAGAAATATAAGTTGCCAATGTGAGTGGGCTTATGGAATGTTTAGCTCCTTCTTTTAGGTTTATTTACAATTAGTATTTTTGTGAGTTCATAAAATAGCATTGTGTTGGCTTGCTTGTGGCATTATTAGTGATAGTGCCAGCTCAGCTATAATCGTTTAGGTTGGTCTTTATCATGGAAGAATGCCCTGTGTGATGTGTAGTATTTCTGATATGTGCAGCTCTTTTTTACCCTTTTGATAAACCATATACAGTCTGATCTTTCCCACTCCACCTATGGATTATCGAAAACATTTTTCTGGTAAGGACATGTTGTTAACTGTTCCAAATGTGTGAACTTCTTGGCAATTTATTAGCTTAACTCAAAAACAGCTTCAAAATCAAATGACATATGCACATATTATGTCACAACAAGATATATAATGTTTTAGTGTTTTGTATGCATGTGCTAAGGTGTGATCTTAGCTGGAGGTTGAACTTAAATTTCCAATCTTGAAGTAGCAGAATGGAAAACATGTATTTTGTTGGAGGTAGACCTTAATTTGCAAGCTTTAATTAGAAGAAAGGAGTACATGTATTTTGTAAGCAAATTAGTTTTAATTACTCAAGTGTACAGTAGTAAGATGTCACAGCTCAGATGACATATTTTATAAACAGTACTGGTTTGTTTATATTTTCCACATACCATTTGGTTTAAATGAGCCTGGATTTTGGTTGCCTTTTTAGCTCACCTGATTGCTCAGGTGAGCTTTTGTGACCGGTCTTTGTGCATCGTCTGTCCCTCGTCCGTCCATATTTGTTCGTAAACACTCTAGAGGCCACATTTATTGTCCGATCTTCATGAAACTTGGTCAGAAGATTTGTCCCACTGATATCTCGGTCGAGTTCGAAACTGGGTCATGCTGGGTCAAAAATTAGGTCACTAGGTCAAAAAAAAGAAAAACCTTGTAAACACTGTAGAAGTCACATTTCATGCCCAATCTTCATGTAATTGTGTCAAAATGTTTGCCTTAATGATATGTTGGTTGAGTTCAAAAGTGGTTCCGGTCTGTTGAAAAACATGGCCGCCAGTGGGCGGGGCAGTTTTCCTTATTTGGCTTTAGAGAAACCTTGTTAACACTCTAGAAGTCACAATTTTTGTCCAATCATTATGAAAGTTGGTCAAAACATTGGTTTTATTGATATCTCGGACGAGTTTGAAAATGGTCCAGATAGGAGAAAAAACATGGCCGCCAGTGGGCGGGGCATTTTTCTCTATATGTTTATAGTGAAAACATGTGAACACTCTAGAAGTCACATTTTTGGCCCAATTTACATGAAATTTGGTCAGAACATTTGTTTCCTTGATATGAGAGTTGAGTTCGAAAATGGTTCCGGTAAGTTAAATAACATGGCTGCCGGGGGGGCAGTTTTCCTTATTTGGCTTTCATAAAAGAAACCTTGTAAACACTCTAGAAGTCACATTTTTGGCCCAATCATCATGAAAGTTGGTCGAAACATTTGTTTCCTTGATATGAGAGTGCGAAAATGGTTCTGGTCAGTATAATAACATTGCTGCTATATAGTACTATATAGTAAAAAAAGCTTTTGAACACTCTAGAAGTCACATTTTTGGCCCAATCATCATGAAACTTGGTGAAAAGATTGGTTTTATATATATCACATAATTAATGCCATAATTATTGCTCTTAGAGTGTCCAAATTTTCATTATATTATACAAAATCCTTGTCAACACTCTAAAGGTCACAATTTTGTTTCAGATTTTATGAATCTTGGTCATAATATTTATTTTTGTAAGCAAAGTTTGATGTTTGGTAAGGGGGGTCAACTCAAAATATAGTTCACCAGGTCAAATCTTACAAAAACAAAAACACTCCATATGCCAGAGTTTTGGTTCAATAATGATGAAACTTGACCAGGATGTTTGTCTGGACAATATCTAGGTCAAGTTTGACGTTTGGTAAAGATTGAATGAACCGACTCCTTTCAGGTGAGCAGCTAGGGCCATCTTGGCCCTCTTGTTTGAATACTTGGGTGTAGTATGTATTTATAAGTAAAACAAAGTAAAGTAATTTTTTTACTGATATGCTTGTTAATACCAAGTTATATAAACTTTGGACATCACAAACAGTAAATAAACTTGTTTCACATTTTCATGAAGTCCAGTTCTTGCAAATATTGTCGTATATTGAATTCACATTTTCATGAAGTTAGTTAATTACACTATACATCATGTTTTTGCAAATATTGTCGTATATTGAATTGTGCATTGCATATTAACACAATTGATTTCCAATTCATTGTTTGCATTTTATCCATTAAGTATGGTTCCACAAGAGTATTTTTGTCAACTTTTAAGGGTTTTTTTTAAATCCTAACTTAAACTTAATATATGTACAAAAAAAATTACTTTAAATTAGAATAAATTCTGGAATGTGAACATTCATCTCATCTTAAAGCAACTTTATGAACATGCAATATTTTCAAATACATCTCAAGGAAACAGATAAGGATCTTTTCTTTTTTTTTAACCAGGTTTTCCGAAGGAAAAAACTGGTTATTGGATTGGCGAATGTTGGCGGGCTGGCGGGTGGAGCAAGCTTAACCGGGACATAACTTTGTCGTTCATTGTCAGATTTTAAAATCATTTGGCACATTTGTTCACCATCATTAGACGGTGTGTCGCGTGAAAGAATAACGTCGATATGTCCAAGGTCAAGGTCACAATTTGAGTTTGAAGGTAAAAAATGGCCATAAATGCGCTTGTCCAGGCTATAACTTTGTCGTTCATTGTCAGATTTTAAAATCATTTGGCACATTTGTTCACCATCATTAGACGGTGTGTGGCGCGAAAGAATTACGTCGATATCTCCAAGGTCAAGGTCACTATTTGAGTTTGAAGGTCAAAAATGGCCATAAATGAGCTTGTCAGGGCCATTACTTTGTGATTCAATGTGAGATTTTAAAATCATTTGACACATTTGTTCGCCATCATAAGACGGTGTGTCACTCAAAAGAATCACGTCGATATCTCCAAGGTCAAGGTCACAATTTGAGTTTGAAGGTCAAAAATGGCCATAAATGAGCTTGTCCGGGCCATTACTTTGTGATTCATTGTGAGATTTTAAAATCATTTGACACATTTGTTCGCCGTCATTAGACGGTGTGTCACGCGAAAGAATCACGTCGATATCTCCAAGGTCAAGGTCACAATTTGAGTTTAAAGGTCAAAATTGGCCATAAATGAGCTTGTCTGGGCCATTACTATGTGACATTTTAAAATCATTTGGCACATTTGTTCACCATAATTGGACGGTGTGTCGTGCGAAAGAATTACGTCAATATTTCCAAGGTTAAAGTCGCCACAACTAAAAATAGATTTTGAAACAACTATGTTACTATGAACAATCGGTAACAATGCACATTTTGATTTTGAGTTGTCTCTCTTTATCAGACTTTTTATGCCCCCGGTAGGGTGGCATATAGCAGTTAAACTGTCCGTCAGTATGTCAGTATGTGTGTATGTCAGTCTGTCCGTCCGTCCAGAAAAAACTTTAACGTTGGCCATAACTTTTGCATTATTGAAGATAGAAACTTGATATTTGGCATTCATGTGTATCTCATGAAGCTGCACATTTGGTGGAAGTTCAAGGTCATCCTTCAAGGTCAAAGGTCTCAAAAAAAATCAAAGTGGCGTTCTCATGAAGCTGCACATTTTGAGTGGTGGAAGTTCAAGGTCAAAGGTCAAAACAAAAAAAAACAAAAAATTATTTCAAAGCGGCGCAATAGGGGGCATTGTGTTTCTGACGAACACATCTCTTTTTTTTTTCTAATTGAAATCAAGGTCAATTTTACACAAGGGGGTTAACAATACACATTTTGAATTGTCTCCCGTTATCAGACTTTTTTCAACTGAAAACCTGATTTTGTGACAATTTTGTCCCTTGTTACCCCCGCAGAAAAAAAATTCGGAGGGGATATAGTAATTGGTCTGTCCGTCCGTCTGTCGGTATGGCTGAACTTTGTCCGGAGCATGACTCCAAATCTATGCAATGGATTTACTTTAAACTTAGAATATTAACAGATGGCAAGTAGGAAAAGTGCAGTGACTAAGAACCATAACTCTATCTACCTTAGTTTTTGAATTATCTCCCCTTTTATATAACTTTAAAGTAAATTTTGTCCAGAGCATAACTCTAAATGTACTAAATGGATTTACTTGAAACTTGAAATATAAACATATGGCAACTAGGAGAAGTGGAGTGACCAAGAACCATAACTCTATCTACCTTAGTTGTTGAATTATCTCCCCTTTTATATAGTTTTAAAGTAAATGTTTGTCCGGAGCATAACTCTAAATCTACTGAAGGGATTTACTTGAAACTTGAAACGTAAACAGATGGCAAGTAGGAGAAGTGCAGTGACTAAGAACCATAACCCTATCTACCTTAGTGTTTGAATTATATCCCTTTATTTAATTTCAAAGTAAATTTTTGTCCGGAGCATAATGAGTTATCTCCCTTTATTTGTTTTTACAAATATTATTCTACTCCCTAAAACAAATGTTGTCATACAAGCAAACACATTTCGGCGGGGATTTGGCACTACTGTGACAAGCTCTTGTTACGATTGTTTTTGGCATAGAACGAATTTAAATAAAAAATCAATTGTACAAAAAACGATTATAAAAATGGGAAAACGAATTTCAAAAGATTTTTAGTTGTATAAGTTGTACCTTTTCACTCTGTATCACATTTGATTTGCTTTAGTATAGTTTGACCTTTAGTGTGGCAGTAATATTAGTAGAAAGCTTATATAGACACAGGTTCTGGTAAGTGTCTATTAAAAAATTTGCTTCCTTCATAAAAATGATGGAAAATGTAGGCTTCTAAACGCGGACAGGCTAGGAAACTTCCATTATTGGCGTGCACGCCAAATATTTTACAATTCGTTACACGACCCAAACTGTCCGGAAAATAGTGCAAAATTGGTATTAAAGATAATGTTAAAACAGTATAATTATGGGCTAGGACTGGATCATGCAATATTCAAAAGGACACATTAGTCAATCACAATAATAGTACCGATGTCAAGGATGCAGAGGAGGAAATATGGAGTTTTGATCAAATTGTCAAAAACTTATCAACAAATTGTTTTGAGAGAAAAAATTATTTGTTTGCAAAGGAGAGGAGGAAATATGGAGTTTTGATCAAATTGTCAAAAACTTATCAACAAATTGTTTTGAGAGAAAAAATTATTTGTTTGCAAAAAGCTTGTAATGTTGAATAATGGACATGAAATCTTATCTGTTGCCCTGACATCCTTTATAATAATTCAATATTTGCTGAGCTAGTTGGGATATCAAACAGAACAGCTAGTCATGTTATAGTAGGAGAAATATCTATGCAGTATCAGCCAATAACAGATGTTTTATCATGCCCACAGACACATGACAGAGATGGAGAACATGCAGCCACTTGACACGGACCTTCAGGAAAAGATTGACAATACCAGCTCCTTGCTGCAACAGAAGGACTCACACATTCACAAGCTCTGTGCGCAGGTAACCATGGAAAAAGGGACATTTTTGTATTCCACCATTTATACAATGTTAAGAAAAGGGTTTACCATAGTCACTTAGTCGGTAAGTTTATCAGTTGTAAGTGTGCATTAAATATGATATGTTTGTTCAGGAATATACTCCACATTCTCATGCAAATACAAATACAAAACTTAAAATATGTTGTCACCTGGCATTGCAAGAGTATAAGCAACTGTTTTTCATGCACAATGATCCACACATTGAGTTGTTAAACAAAGCTGACAAAACTGGTTTGGGGGTAATAGTTTCACATATCTCTAGTAAATTTATGTGATTCCATTCTTTGAAGCTATTAATCCGACAGTGATGAGTTTATTGAAGACATCATTTCATAGTATAAAGGAAAAAAAATCTAATAACTGACCTTTTTATGCTCCCCCAAAATAAAGAGCATATAGTCGCCGCTTCGTCTGTTCGTCCGTGTGTCCGTCCGTCCTCGCACAATTCTTGTCTGGGCTATTTCTCAGCAACTAATGACCGGAATTCAATGAAACTTTATGGGAAGCTTCACTACCAAGAGGAGATGTGAAAATTATCAGCGGGTTCTGGTCGGATGATTTTTCACAGAGTTATGGCCCTTTGAAATTTTCTATAAAAAATTCTTGTCCCCCCAACTTCTATGCCCTCAAGACGTTTCGTTTTATCTGAATATTTAGTGCAATATTGTGACAAAAAAAAGACTTTGGGGAGCATCACCCGTCTCCGACGGTTTCTTGTTTCATGAATGGTAGAGGGCATTATAGGTTTATGTTAGCAATTCTGTGAACTTTAAAATGGCTTTACTTCAGGTTATGAATTTGACAGATGTTATACTATGGCAAATGATAATGTAATTTTACATTAAAGTTAAATTTTCAATATTGTTATCAATAGTAGTGGTAGTGGAAGTAATTAAAGCATGCATTTGTAGCTACTGAATTATTTCTGACAAAAAGAACAACAGGAACATCATCAAGATATAAGTGAATGCTATAACATAGTCTACCTATTGAAATGAAATGTTATTTGATAGTGTTTTTGAAAAAAAAAACACTTTCAGATATCAACCTTGGTGGAACAAAATGCCTTTCTCATGGGTTATAAATCATCAAGTGAAAAGAAAGAATCGTAAATCTCTGTGCTTTAGGATAAGGTATGATATATTAAATTCACACTTATAAGTCCCCTACCAGTTTCACCGGAGGACATATATTGCTTGGCAATAGTCTTGTTTATCTTTATTTTCAAATGTAGGTTGCATTTTATCCAGTGTTACAGCATTAAATTATTTCTTAAAAAGTAACCAAACTATACTCAGTGGTGTCAATCTGGATTTGAGTCATCCAGGGTTGATTATGAGTTCTATGTAAACTTAAATAGTTTTTTATGGGGATCGGGGTAGGGGCAAATTTGTTTGCGTGTGCGATTATTTTAAAATGAATGTTCTTATATCTAGTGAGCATTCGGGAAATTTTCACTCGGTACCGATTTTGCTTGGTATTTATTGATTTTTATTGGTTAGCGGATGGTGTGGACTTTGATTTTTTATTGGTTAGCCGATGGCGCGGACATGAACAGTAACTGGTTACAAATCTTTGCTTATTTCCAAAAATCTTACATGTCAACGAAATGTTGCAAATGTCTGCCATCTCAAAGTATTTTAAGTGATCAATTAGAAAAGTAAAGCACTGCAACAGCATGTTGTAAAGCAATATATTAACAAAATTATATATTGATATACATGTATATATATGTATATGTTTTATTCTAGGTAACTGGTTTTTAATTGAAAATCAAATGATAAGCACATTTCATTTTATGTGCAAAACATGTGCATTTGTTTGGACTGTCGTTTTTGGAAACGATACTTTTCATTGATTTCATTATTTTATTTTATTTTTAAAAAATATATAGAATGACAAATACACATGTGGTGATTTGGATGATCTGGAATATAATATTTCAAATTGTAGTAAAATGAAATTGCAACAATAAACACTTAAAAAGAACAATTAGGTAGGGTACTGTATCCAAAATTGACTGTCAAAACAAATGTACATGTGAACAGTAGCAGGGGAAGGAGGCTCTGCCCTTTATCCCCGTTGAGAACCTGCGGTCTCAGAATCCCAGCCTTATTTTCCGGGTTTCAAATATGGGACAATTGACACACCTGTGTACTGCCATAACATTTCTGCCCTATGTATTATGACATTGTAAGACCATAATAATGAAAGTAAAAAGAAGATAAGTTAAAAGCATTGTAAGTTTTTATGCCCCCGGATCGAATGATCGGAGGTATATTGTTTTTGGCCTGTTTTGGCAAAAAGGATTTAAAAAATTCGAACAAATCAACAATAACATTGAGTTAACTGTACAAATGTGCCAGTGGTTGTTTATTTCTATAACTTGCTGGCATTATGAATCATTTTCATAATCTTGATATTTATTAGGAAATATTGACAAAAACAAGTTGATGGGTTAAGTTAAAATATTGGCAAATGAAGATCCTGTAAAAAATGGGTAAAATTGCCAAACTAAAAGAAAAAAACATATAACATTACTATATTTATTTGTATACACTGCAGATTTGCTGTTTTGGTATCTATTATCTTGAGATGTCCCATACATAATGCAAATCTGCAATGGATGTCCTTTGTTTCACTTTCCTAAATTTTCTTTCTATAGTCTAACTTTCATACTTAAATCCATTTAGGTCAGGATGTTTGCACCACTACACCCTTGTTTGTAGTACCTCAAACATGAATTGGATACCACCAACAGAGAACAGTTTTACATCATCTGTTTTACTGCAAGCCCCTTCCTCCATTACTGTGACATATGTCCAAATAATGTGTGTTCTGTTTCATGGCAGGTTGTGTTCCTCAACTCAGAGATTGCAGACCTAAGGAAGAAGAATGCGGAACTCCAGACCAAACTGGAGGCCATGGAAAATGGGGTACAGAACGGTCATAAGGATTCTCAGTAAGTTCCCAACCTCACAGGGGTGGGATTTCTCTGCCTTTCAGTTGATTCACTCCTTTAAAATGCCAATATTATTTAATAAAAAGCTTAGAAAATTACATTTCGACCATGATTGTCCGCCTTCTGTATCAATACTTTTTGTACATATCAGTTTTCTCATACAATTTTGGCACCCGTCACAAATTGTATGGTCCATTGGCTAGTGGGCCACAGCTTATTCTTACCCTTGTAGTTCTTAATTTTTTTAATATTCTGTTTAGAAAGTCAACAGTTTTGGTGAAACCAGTCTAGAGGGTAGGGTATTATCTCACCCTGTGGTATTGTGAAATAACACTAGGACTTCATATAAGTTGTTTCTAGAACACAACTTTTATATGTGGAACCTCTGTTTTACAACATCAAATTCTTTGTTGATAAGAAGTCATATTCTTTTAATGGTTATGGTGTCAACACTGTTTACAGCATATAATGAATTTGATGAGCACCCTTGGAGCATGTGAAGGATGATTAAAAAACACTAAGTACTGTTTATTCACTGGAATATGTGTTGTCAATAAAAAAAATTCATACCACTTAGTTGATATAAACCTGATACAAAGGTGTCTTATATAATTTTATAAAACAGGCTAGTAGGCATTTTATATCAAGATGTAATATGTGGCTCAAACAACACAATAAAAGCAAAAAAGTATTTTTTACACATGTAAAGCATAAGTTCTTATGATGTTATGATTAACACATCATACGTCAAACAGCTTATTAATTCCCTCAAAAAATGTATTGACATTATTTTTGTAAACATAAGGGCATAGATGTGCGATATAAAAACAGGTCTGCTGCTCTATAGTTTTGTAATATATCAGACTCAGCATAGATAAAAACACCTCTGCAAGTCTCGCCATTATTTTATTCTTAGCCCCACCTGAAATATATAAAGAAACGCACATCTCTACACATTGAAAAATAGACATATAACATAATTGTTAATTCAAATGCAGAACATAGGATTACTGATATACACTCATTAGTAGAAGTGTTACAACATGATTTAAGGACTCCAAGTCATCACGGGGCTGTTCGCATGTTCTGTGATATCTGTGATGTGTTTGGTTCCCACAATTCTGAGGACTGCCCGAAACAGAAGATGATGGACAGCCCGCCACCCTCCCTATACTATGGTGACCGCCATCAGGCCCTACAGTGATATCTGTGAAGGTATGTACACACACTGAGTATTAAACTTGAGCAGTATAATCAGAAATAGATCTCACTTATGAGTGCCAAGATTGTTGACATGTCTAGTGTAACTCATTGAATGATTCATCACCACTATGTAGCTTTTCACTTTAAGTGCACCTTTGTAAGTCATGACTTTAAGTGCACCTGTGTAAGTCATGACTTTAAATGCATCTGTGTAAGTCCTCACTTTTAGCGCGACTGTGTCATGACTTCAAGTGGACCTGTGTAAGTCATTACAGGCTGTCAAGCGGTCATACTTTTTCCTACTTTTTCCTACTATTTCCTACTTTTTCATCAGGATCCTACTTTTTCCTATTTTTTTACCAAATCTTCCTACTATTCCTACTTTTTCATTTTCAATGGAGAATTATTTTTTTTTAAAGAGTTTATTTAGTAAACTTGCAGGATGAATGAATCTATGGCATGACTGTATCCCTGTTAATGTGCATTCATCTAGATGAGACCTGACAACCCATGCTGACTGTCTGCTAGCACCTCTTCAGGAGCATAAATATTTATTTCTTATGTAACTTTTCAAATTATTGACAAGTTTTTTTTTTAAGTAACAATAGTGCCTTGTTTACTTACTTAGCATTTGTACACTGCAGACTTCACTACCTTACACAGTTCTCAGTGATGCAAGAGCTGAGGGAACCCATTGTTTATTCCAGTTTTATTTTGTTTCCATTGACAAAAATTTGACCAAACCTCATGCATGTTTACATGATATTGCTGTTTGGAATGTAGAGATATAGAGATACATGTATTGTATGAGTGGTTATGTAATATGGAATTTATTACACAAGTTATTGGAAAAAAGATAAAACTGATGCTTTGCCGAGTTTTCATCATTTACAAATATAATGTAATAAATTCTGTATTACATGACAACGGATATGATGTTCTATTGATATCATAGGTACATCATGTTTAGTAATTAAAGATAAATGCACAGAGCCTAAATGCCCTGATACATTTTTATGCTCCCGGTAGGGTGGCATATTGCAGTTGTACTGTCAGTCCGTTTGTCTGTCTGTCTGTGTGTGTATGTCCGTCCGAAGATTTTAATATGGGCCATAACTTTTGCAATATTGAAGATAGCAACTTGATATTTGGCATGCATGTGTATCTCATGAAGCTGCACATTTTGAGTGGTGAAAGGTGAAGGTCATCCTTCAAGGTCAAAAGTTAAAAAATACAATCCAAGGGAAGTAATAAGCTTTAAAAGGGAGATAATTTCTAAACCTGCCGAATGATATATTGAAATTTTATTTCAAAGCTGCGCAATAGTGGGCATTGTGTTTCGGACAAACACAATTCTTGTCTAATGATGCCATAGCTAGTGAGGTAACTTCAAGGTGTTAAAGCGAAGTATTAAAATTATTAAACGGCATTATTACACTCCCGCAAAGTCATCAATAATGTAAAAGCCATTATTTGAAACTGGAATAAACAATGTAGTGCAACTGTTTCATTGCCCAATCAATGCTGTCATAAAAGATGTCAGGTGATAAGGTCCTATCTCCAGTTGCATAATCTGCTCTGCAATGACCAGTCATTTTGAATGTAACTTAAGTCATTATATCTGCACCCTATCGTCAATTTAAAGGTTTCACAATGTAGCTGTAGCAGAGCATTTACACTGCTTTATATACTAGTATTAATCTTGTACAACAAGTTGGTGTATCACTAAATAAATTTGGTCTTCTGCTTAAGGATATAACATGCACAATATAATTACCATTTTTATATCGATACACAGAAGACCTCTAACCACTTATTTGATGATACACCAAAATGAACAGCATCTAATTACATGTATACTTCTTTATCAGGGTAGCTTTGCTTGAAACTTAATTATCATAGATACACTATACATGCTAAAATTCCTAGTGGGAAAACAAAGTTTAGCCGTTAATGGATGGAGAAGTTGGACAACAGTGGAAAAACACTGGGATCATGGTGCAAGAGAGATACCGGCAATGAGTTTGCAAGATATTGTACTGTCTGAATGAAGTCCATCTTGTAGTAATTCTGGTGCTAATCAACTTATAAGTCATGCAGATGGATAAAAACACAGGGAAAACATGAAATACATGCATGATAATTCACAAAAGCGTTTGTTTGGAAGTGCCCAAAAGCCAAGCAGCTCTCAGGGTTGTGGGGATAAATCTATCTGTATGCAAGTACATCCATCACACAAGGAACAGGTACAAAAGGCTGAAATCTTCTGGGCCCTTAAGGTAGCTTCAAGTGGGTATCCATACAGAACATGTGATGGCACTCCTGCTCTGTTTCAAGCTATGTTTCCTGGACCTGTGTCTAAAAAATAAGTATTATGTATTCCTACTTTTGAGGGAAAAGTTCCTACTTTTTCCTACTTTTTTCCTACTTTTCTTGCAAAAGTAGTTCCTATTTTTTCCTACTTTTTGAAAAAAGGTCACTTGACAGCCTGTCATTACTGTAATTGAACTTGTGTAAGTGATGACTGTAAGTGCACCTGTGTAAGTCATGACTTAAAGTGCAACTTTGTAAGTCATTTCCATAAGTTCTCGTGTGTAAGTCATGACATGAAGTGCACTTGTGTAAGTCATGACATGAAGTGCACCTGTGTAAGTCATGACATGAAGTGCACCTGTGTAAGTCATGGCATGAAGTGCACCTGTGTTAGTCATGACATGAAGTGCACCTGTGTAAGTCATGACATGAAGTGCACCTGTGTAACTCATTACCTTTTTTTTTCACTGGACACAAACATAATCTGTTAATACACAGCTAAATGACTCATTTTTCTGTTATGTTAAAGGCAAGAAGTAGTGTTGATTAATTGGTTAATTTTAATCTTTCTGTAACACATCCACATCTAGTTATGTAATGAAAGCAAACACACAGGAACACTCACTTTATCAACGTTAGTTGTATGCCAAATATTTTCAAGAAATGTTGATAATACAAAGTTAACAATTGAACCACAAATTGTACAAGCACATGTAGTTATATTGTTTTGTAATAGAATTTTTATTACATTTTATTACTTGTGTTTAAGCAGTTTTAAAGGTCAGATTTTTTGTGTAAAGACATTAAAGCATGGTTGTTGTAGCTCTATATATATTTCATTCATTAAAAATAATGGTATTGGGCGTTTTTATTTTAGTGCAATCTAATATTTTATCATATAAAACATGACATCATTTAGCATATATATATAAGCATGTTGTTTGCATGAAGTTATTATATTAATGCACAAAAACCTTGAAAGGGGATTTTGAAATTTAAAGAGTGATGGATTTTGTTATTGCAACATACATTTTCGTTACTTGGTTTAACATAAGTAAATCTTTTTATTTCTTATGGTAAAACGTAATTGTCAAATTACATTTTTTATAGGACAATGTGATGGGCATCTGCGTTTTTTATATAACATCATAATAACAAAATGCTCTTGACTTCAGGCTGTTCTAAATGAGCGTTTTTCGCAGGGTTCCATCTCTGGTCTTTTATATTACATTGAATGTGAGAGTTTCAGTGCATTTTTATAAAACTTAAAGTCTGTACCCCTTAGTTCGCTACTAATTGATGTTGTGTGCATGTTTTTTACCTGATAGATTCACAGAGGTCAGCAATTCAATTGAAGAATGTGATGTGAGCAGACTTTTTAAACGCCTGCAGCCTGTTGCTGTTGTTGTTCAGACTATCCACTCCAACATTCAGTGTTCAAGATTCATAGCATGTATCACCTGATTGGTTTTAATGGCTTATGCTGCAGTTTTAATGAAAATTTTGCTATATCTATAATTTTATATTTTTGGTATTGAGCTAGAACCATCTGTTGTGGATAGAAAAATAAAATAAAATCATGGGTCAACAGTGTTGTTAATTTTTTATTTGAACAATTTTGAACAACATGCCTATGTCAGCATAAGAATAATTCACCACAAAGGAAATGTTATTACTAATAACATAAAAACTTGAGTCAATTAAGCCCAAGTCTCACTATTGCCGAAAGAGCTAACGCCGGTTTGCTAACGCCGGTCGACCGGAGAGAACTAGGATGATTCGTCGAACAAATTTAACGCGGTCACACTATTTTCCGGTGCTGCCCCGGTTGAAGCCGTGGAACAACCCGGCCGAGTCTCGGTAAACCCTGGACTAGCTACCGTTTATCCTGGTGAAGCCCTGGCAGAGCCCCAGTTGTCGCCGGTAATGCCCAGGTGGAGCCCCAGTGAAAGCCGGCAGAGTGACAGTTTACCGATGTACCTTAGCTATACTGGGACTCTGCTGGCATTTACCAGGGCTCCACCTGGGCACCACTTGCTACAACCGGGGCGTTGCCGTAGCTCTGCCGGTGTGTGTATGGGCCCCAGTGAAGCTACGATGCCGTCCCTGTTGTTCCCAGTGCCGCACCGGTTGTTGCCGGTCCTTCCTGGTGACTCCCGGTTCATCCCGGAGGTATTAAACATTTAACTACTTACCCGGTGGAGCCCGGGTTGTCCACGGTTCATCCTGGTTATCCCTGGTGGAGCCCCAGTTCATCCCGGTAGAGTCCCGGTTCATCCCGGTAGATCCCGGATCACGCACCAGGGCGCAACCAGCATCATAGTGAGACTGGGCCTTGAATGAGAAAACTGTTCAAAACAACCTGTATTTCTCACAAAATATATAATATTGATTTAATTTCACTGCACATTTAATTATTTTTAT
The DNA here is from genome assembly GCF_020536995.1 of Dreissena polymorpha. Taxonomy (NCBI): domain Eukaryota; kingdom Metazoa; phylum Mollusca; class Bivalvia; order Myida; family Dreissenidae; genus Dreissena; species Dreissena polymorpha. The sequence goes on along the minus strand of NC_068369.1, from coordinate 62,233,758 downwards.
AAACATTAATTGATTGATTCATGTGTTTTATCAATTTTTAAACAAATACAACAGAATTTCACTTATGAAAATTAATAAAATGCATAAGTCATTTTTATTTTTACATGCCTTGCTTTATCTTGATTTTGTCCGAATTTACCCAAATGTTTTATTAGTTATAACTTAATAAAAATATAAAAAGAATAACATAGGTCACTAGGGCCGTTTGTTCACAACTGCAGATTTACTGCATGAATTAAAATACAATTTAAAAAATCGATCAAAACACATACTAGAACATGTATTGCTGTATGCCAATGAAAAAGTATATTAAAGTGTAAATGAAATCACACATTATGTGTAGCAAGATCTCTTGACCAATTTATTTTGGTATGCCAATGCAAAAGTAGATTTAAATTTAAATGAAAACACAAATTATGTGTAGCAAAATCGGTAAAATTAGGATAAAACAGCACACCCCCTCCATAAAAAAACAAACAAAAACGCAAAAGATGAATAGAATGCGTGTAAAGGGGCACATCAGCATTATTGTATTGTTATTCTTTGCATTACTTGATCAATGTATTGCTGTTTGCCAATGCAAATGTAGATTTAAATGATAGCTCACAGTATTAATAATGTGTATCGAGATCATTAAAGTTAGGTTAATTACATATCCAACGTAAAACAAGAGTTAGATGTACACATTACACTTAAATGGGCATATCAATGGAATTAGTTGGGATTCTTTACAAGACGTGACCAATTCATGGCATTCCATTTGTATGCATAAATATATTTATAAGCAGTAACAGATTATTGAAATTGCTATGAACATATGTATATAAAACATTTTTATGTTCACAGTTCGTGTACGATAAAAACATAATCCAACACAAGTTTGCATTTTATGAAAATTCTTACATACTACAAATATGTTTGCTTGTTAAAAGAGATATTACAGAAGGCAATTGTGATGTACATGTTAAACAAACATTCACTACCTACATGAACTTAGTTAACTATAATTAGTTTTCGAAAATATGATAATCTACAAGTCTTTGACTGTTCTGTAATAATACTTACATTAGTATTGATTTTTTATGTACAGTGACTCGCATTTTCTAAAGCAGCACTGAATGCGTTTGAAGGACGTGCGCGGAAGTTTATTTTTTACACATAGAATATGTTTGATAGTTTGTTAGAACCATATTTTGCTAATATAAAAATTAAATAAAAATCGTGGGTTAATTTTGTGGCTGGTGTTGTAATTATCCCCGCCGAAAAAAAATTCGGAGGGGATATAGTAATTGGTCTAGTCTGTCTGTGCGTCCGTCCAAACTTTGTTGGATTTACTTTTAACTTTAAACAGATGGCAACTAGGAAAAGTGCAGTGACCAAGAACAATAACTCTATCTACCTTAGTTTTTTAATTATCACCACTTTTATATAATTTCAAAGTAAATTATTGTCCGGAGCATAACTCTAAATCTACTGAAGGGATTTACTTGAAACTTAAAATATAAGCAGATGGCAAGTAGGATAAGTGCAGTGACTAACAAACATAACTCTATCTACCTTAGTTTTTTAATTATCTCCCTTTATTTAATTTCAAAGTAATTTTTTGTCTGGAGCATAACTCTAAATCTACTGAAGGGATTTACTTGAAACTTGAAATATGAACAGATTGCAAGTAGGAGAAGTGCAGTGACTAACAACCATAACTCTTTCTACCTTTTTTTTTAATTATCTCCCTTTATTTAATTTCAAAGTAATTTTTTGTCTGGAGCATAACTCTAAATCTACTGAAGGGATTTACTTTAAACTTGAAATATGAACAGATTGCAAGTAGGAGAAGTGCAGTGACTAACAACCATAACTCTATCTACCTTTGTTTTTTTAAATTATCTCCCTTTATTTAATTTCAAAGTAAATATTGTCTGGAGCATAACTCTAAATCTACTGAAGGGATTTACTTGAAACTTGAAATATAAACAGATTGCAAGTAGGAGAAGTGCAATGACTTAGAACCATAACTCTTATCTACCTTAATTTTTGTATTATCTCCCTTTATTTAATTTCAAAGTAAATTTTTGTCCGGAGCATAACTCTAAATCTACTGAAGGGGTTTAATTGAAACTTGAAATATAAACAGATGACACGTAGGAGAAGTGCAGTGACTAAGAACCATAACTCTATCTACCTTAGATATTTAATTATCTCCCTTTAATTAATTTCAAAGTAAATTTTTGTCCGGAGCATAACTCTAACTGTACTAATGGGATTTACTTTAAAATAGAAATATAAACAGATGGTAACTAGGATAAGTGCAGTGAACACGAACCATAACTCTTTCGGCCTTTGATTTTTAATTATCTCCCTTTATTTTTTATATTTTATTTATTTATAATTTTAAATTATATTTAATGTTATTTCATAGTAAATATTTTAGCTTTTCAATTTTTAATATCTCCCTGTATCTAATTTTACAATAATATTTTAATTTCAACACTGAAGTATTCACTGTAAAATGAAAAAAAATAGATGAGTTTAAGGAAAAATACAGTGATCAAGAACAGTAACTGTTTATATTCTTTTTAATTACCTCCCTTTCTTTCGTTTCCTTATATTTTATTCTCTACATCATAAATCCAACACAATATAACTAATTGATTATTGAAATATGAATAGTAACGCAGGTTCCATGTTTTACAAATATTATTCTACTCTCTAAATCAAATGTTGTCATACAGCAAACACATTTCGGCGGGGATTTGGCACTACTGTGACAAGCTCTTGTTTTGTATCGGGCCTTAAATAATAAGATTATTTCAACGTGCGGGTTCACCTCACAAATATGCCTTAAAGGATTAAATTGAGCACACAAGTGAGAAAATTGTTGCAAATAACGACATTCTCTGTGTATATCTATAACTATGGTTAACATTTATTTCATAAATCAAATGGATATCAACAACTGATATGTTTGGGATAAAAAATAAAATTAAAATAATCTCAATTTCACCTTTAAATACCTTCCCGCAAATAGATATCATCCAAACTTGCACACATTCATGGGTAATCAACAACAACAAAAAACAGATAGAAAAAACTAGGTCACTAGGATCGTTTGTTCACAATAACAATTCAAAACAAAACTCGCATTCAAACAATGAATGCTAAATCCAGAATACGAGCTTTATTAAGTTCTCGTATGCTACACGTGGTTTCATGTCGCGTCTTAAGAAGTCCAACGTGTCACAAAAACAAAAAGAAAGATTTAACTATATCAATGTTTCTTAAAATCAATTGCTAACCAATAATAAAGAAACAAAAAAATTAACTAAATTGGTCCGATCAAATTGGTCAGAGAGAACAAAATTTGCGAACAAAATTCGCATATATATATATATATATATATATATATATATATATATATATATATATATATGTGTGTGTGTATGCACGTGCGGAGAGATGAAACCCCACCCGCCCCACGTGGATAAATGATTTTAACCCCATCCAGACGTCGTGGATAAATGATTTTAATTCATCAGGTATTCTATGAAGTAAATGATCTCAAACAACACTTCATGGAAGTTTATATCTTAAGCTGTTGTCTGAGAAATTAAAATGACAAAAGTGTTCCGATTTATAGTTTAAGCATAACATTAAATGTTAACATGTATAAAGATTTTGATTATAGTGTATGTGTAATCAAATAATTTTTGATGACATGTTTCAAACATATGATGATTCAATACCAATTTATTCAAATCTAAGGAAAGCTATCTGTTTTGAACAAGAAGTATTTCTTGCGACACAAAGATTTACAATTGTTAGGATGTATCGACTTTTTTCCGTAACTAGATCATCCTCACCGTTAAAACAGGCAATAAAAACGGTTTGTGTTGTCTTAGGGATGATTGTAGATTCGTATTGTGTTGTTTAGAGGCTACACATTTTGTATCAATTTTTATTGTTTCATTATACGTTATTTCTTGATAGTATTCTCTTATTTGACATACATCCCGATTTTAAACGACTATCCGAAAGCATACACATCTTGCGCAACCAGTGTTATATTAAAAACTTTGTGTGAAACTAAACTGCCGCGTACGTCCTTAAGGGATTTCAAATTGTTTTAAAACTCGAATCTTTAGGAGTTATGATCGAAATATTTTCGTCTCAATGTGCTGAAGATCATTGCTTGCCATTAGAAATAGTGATTTTAAGGTGTTAAATTTCACTTCCATTGGTAGAATAATCGGTTATTTCTAGATGTGGTTTACTGATTTGTCAAAGAGTGTTGCAACAGATACACTGAAACGTTTGCTGGCTGTATTCGGTAACTAAGAAATGTTTGCTGGCTGTATTCGGTAACTGTTTGAATGTTGAACTCCACATAATGTTTGTTGTAGAATAAACGTTTCAATGCAACAGCTTATGCACCTTTGGTGATTAGTGTGTACTCGCTGAGAGCTCATGTCAGTTGTCAGTGCAGGCAGGGACCTATACATATGTTTGTATAGGTCCCTGGTGCAGGTCCCAGTTGCTTGGCTTGCTTCTCATTCAGATAGCTGATATAATAATATAATAATATGTCAGTTTTGAAAGTAGTCTCCTTAGGTTTTTGGCTTTTAATGCGTGTGCCTAACTATGAACATCAAATGTATTGAAGTATGCGTTAAACAGATCATCCATGCATGAGCCTATTATGTAATTGAAACCATTACATTTCAATTTAAAATCTGTTATATGAAATTGGCACTTAAATGAAAGACAACAAATTCTATCTAAAGACATTTGTGAATACTGGCCATACTGTGAATCTTCATAAGGCGCCTGCTCCTGTGTATCTCAAAGCATTGACAGTATTCAAAGGAATGAGACCAATTTGTGTTACGCAGTTTATACACTGTTGATTGTTGTTAAACTATTTTCTTGACATCACCAAACGTTTCTGTATGAAAGTATTCCCAAAGTTATCAGACATAAATTAAGGAGTAAATTTGATTTTTCACATTTGACATACAATTATTTTATTAAATTTTAAGAATGTAATTTTTGGTCTTTTTATGCTCCCGAAGGGTGGAATATAGTTTTTTAACTGTCCGTCAGCCTGTCCGTCCGAAAACTTAAACATTGCCCATAACTTTTCAATTATTATAGCAACTTGATATTTGGCATGCATGTGTATCTCGTGGAGCTTCACATTTTGAGTGGTGAAAGGTCATCCTTCAAGGTCAAAGGTCAAATATATGGCTTCAAAGCGGCGCAGAAGGACGGGGGGGGCATTGTGCTTCTGACAAACGCATCTCTTGTTGAAACTATTTTTGTTTTGCCCTGAGGATATGTTATGATATAATATTTATTGTAATACAGTGCATTTGGGTTTTTCAATTCTTTGTTTTCTTCAGGTCTATTGTAGCATCTCGATTTTTCTTGAGACTGGACAGAATATACTTAGTTGTTAGTATGTTATTTGAATGTTGTATTGTTCATTTCGATATATAATAATATGCATATGATCTATTATTTTGTATGTTTTGTTAAGAACGGGAAATGTCTTTTGTGTATTCAGTAAGTGTTGTAACTAATTAACTTCTACCATGTGTACACATTTGTGGTCATGCGGGGAATTAGTTTTGAATGGCAAACTTCAGGTTGAAATGACTGTGATTTCATATCCCCTCCATACTAGTTTCGCCGTGCCTTTGGCAGATTTTCATTTAACTTTGCTTGAATGGTAAGGTTCTATCGTAATGAATACTTATCGGAAATTATTATATATAAATATAATCATGATTTTTTTGAAATTATTATAAATTTATTACACATTTTTAAGTTAAAGTAATAATTGAAATTTGAAAAGTATTAATAAAATCTTTGGACATTATTATGTATAAATACAATAATTTAATTTTGGAAATTATTAATACATCTTTTTGTATACATCGAATTTTAGAAATTATTAATAAATTTTATATCATAACAGACAAAATTATATAAAGAAAATAGTTGAATTTGGAATTGTGAACACTATTAATATAATTTATATCGTTATAAAATTATTGAATTTTGGAAAATAATAAATAAATCTTTTATCATTACAGCCAATTTGGGAAATTATTTTAGATATTATAGTATAAATAAAATAAAAGTATATTTATAAAATAAATAAAGGCATTTTGATAAAATATTTTGTAAAACATCAAAAAGGGAAACTCAAATAGGTATACCTTAGCAAACACAAACATGCATGAGCATATGTTATTACGTTAAAAACCATCAATGTGACTACATATACCTTAGAAAACGCAATTATGCAGGCGCATATGTTACCATGTTCCAGACCAACAAAGTGACTTGCAACAGATGCTAAAATTATGAGTTACCGGTGTGCAAAAATGCTAACCTAATATGAATATACTTTGTGTATCAGACCAACTATATGACTTGTACCATGAACAAACATTCTCCTTAAGGCTGTTATACATAAAAATATGCTAAAATATTTAGTATACATAATAGTCACCAAAAATATTAATTATCAGAGTGCAATTTCATTTCTTCTAGAATTGTACGATAATCAACACCAACCATAATCTAATCTAATGTAGGACAATCTACTACGTGATTTAATTTTTAAAAATGCGAATCAGCCAACAAACATTGAGCACGGGCGAAGGCGGAGTTATATTTAACAACCAAAAATATAATAAAGATATGTTTGTTTGATGATCAGATAGCTTTCAGAAGTTGTAAATTTTATTAAAGTTACGCATAGTACATAGACAATGATTGGTATTTACAGAAATAAAACGATCAATAAATGTATATGTACAAATATATTTACAAAACATTGTACTACCCAGCCATATGAATGACTTACGAGTCCCTAAGTTGACATGTAAGGGTGTAGTCATACAATGAAATCAATCTAAGTGCAGGAAACGGTAAGGATAACGATTATAAAAATAAGAGTGACTTTGTTTTAAGTATTAACAAGGATAATTTAGATGAATTACTTATGTTAATTATGAAAAAGTGGACTTACAATCATATCGCAAGTTCATACAAAAATAAGTTATACTTTTTACATAGTTAGCATTACCCGGTATGTACATATTGGTGTGTTTTTACTGTTTGTTGGATATATATAAGCTGCCGTGCTTTTTATATAGCAATCTTGAATGAATAATGCAGATTTATAAATAAGTCTAAAAAAATTATCAGTCAGCAAATTTGCTATCCTCTCGCTATACGAAATGTTCGTTATGTTTGGTTTAATCTTTGAGACACAATTATAAAATTCTATCTTAAACAAAGATAGAATGGACATTAAAAAAAGAAATGGTATTCTGCTTCAACCTGATTGAGCTCTTTACACAGAAGGCACAGTCTTTCTTCGATCTTTAAGTTTCTAAACTTTCGGCTTCAATCCGCAGCGGCAAGTGCTTTGGTAGTTGCATAGACACATAATTTTCACATCCAAGCTCGTGTTTAATTTGCCGGCAAGTAATGAGCTTAGGTTGGGATACGAGATTTTAGTGCCTTTGGTCATCATACGTGCGTGTTAATATCTCCTGAGCATGGCACAAAACATGGTCCAGCGACATGTTGCGAATTGATTTAGACGTATACAGATTGAGTAAATTTAATTGTTCAAAAACACGTTGCACGTCAGAACACCACCCGTGGCTGTGTGCGTAATCCCACAAAAATACTTTCTTTGTAATTATATCATTTGGCATTTTGACGAGACGGTCCCATATGGTAGGGTGACATGCAGAGCTTTTAGAAACGGGGACCTGGACACAATGTTTCAGTTTGACGAATGGTCAAGTAGTGTGCTGAGATGTTCCATTTATAAATAAGAAATATATTTGTGAAGCCTCGCGTATTGCGAAAATGGGCCTTATGCCATTTGCAGAGAGCGTAGCTATAGCCCAGCTTGCGTATTTTGCAGTCTGGTCAGGAGATGCATAATGAAACCACGAAACCATGCGTGATTTATAGCCGACAGAACACTTGAGGTACGCTAGCCGAAGTGCCATAAGACGCATTTTCGCATGACGCGGCTCTGTAAGAGGTATTTGAATATGTGCATGAAAAAAATCTGCGTGTTAATCAAATTTTATAATACCATATATTCCGACAGTGAAAACAAGCTCATCATAAACCATATGTGAGGACTTTAGCGTAACAAAGTAAAGTATCAACAAAAAGAAATTAAATGTTATTAAATTAATTATTATATTAAATATTAGTATCTAATTCAAGAAGCAGTAGTAGTCGTTGTATTATTACAATCATTATTATTATTTATTTATTTTTAATATTATTTTTATAAGTATCATTTTTATAATTAGCATCATTAGTTGCAGCAGCTGTAAGTAGACGTTGAAAACTAGAACATTCCAGTCCAGTGTTTAATCAACGTGCAAGTCGATTCTTTGTAAAAGTTCCTAGTACCTACTGTGTGTGCTATTCGTATGATATTGTGTGCAATATATTTATGGAAAAAAACATGTTCATTAAAAAAAGGGTTTATTAAACATGTTGCAACTGTTATAAAGGGATACATATTTAAGTTATGGATTTCGATAGAGATAAATATTGTGTTAGTGTTCTATAGGTATAGAAGAGAAAATTTAATTGTTTATACTAACAATCTAATATTGATGGGATTTACGCAATGAACAATATTCACTCGTCAATGCCTTTCTTATATGGTGCATGAAATGAAATTGTCAGTCTAATATGGGGTGATGTATATCGTAAATGCATCATTAAATAGTATTATTTATGTTTCACGAAAGAACCCAAAATGCCTAACCGGCAACGGTTTGGGTACTCAAGCATGTTGGACAAAGTATTTAATAGATAATGTTCGCTCCCTATTTTAAAAACCTCTTTTTCCGATGATTTAAATAACTTACACTTTTGATTGAAAGTTATGTGGAGGAAATATCTTGCTAAAATGCATCCTGCTTCACCTCATCCAAACTTAAAACGTATACATTGCATATTTCCTTGTCCTAATATTACAATTGCCATATTACAATTACAGATAACATTGTCTAGCCTATAGCAAATTAATTAAATAAGTCGATCATATACAATTTTATTGAACAACAAACGCCATGACAATTAAACAGATTGCTGATTTATTTAAGTTTTTTGCGGTTTTGGATTTTTTTTACAAACAAGTTGTTATGATAAACAATCTATAAAGTGTTTTGTTGACACTGACCATTCGACTCTGAAAAACGACGAACTACATTTAAAATATTTTCTTGTATGCATTGTCTGCCTCCTTTTGTAACAAGTGTAATACGTTTTTATGATACATTTTTAAAGTGAATATGTAAATAAGTACGTTATTTCTGTTAGTATACAATGTCTGAAAAGTATTTATGTTAAGAACATATATATTAAAGGCTTAAAATATATTCAAATTAATGGAATTTATAAACTTTACACGCATTTTGAGACACAATCTGTATAAAAATGTGTTCGCAATATTTTGCTTCATTTGTGTTCCATACCAGGATTTAAACATTTGGATATTGTGGTGAATATAGATTGTGTACTCGCCACTGAAAAACAGAACTGAACAATTACATATTACTGCTTTTTGACGATGCTACGAAGCATCGTCTAAGTTATCATATCATGAAAAAAAAATTCCCAATGGCAACCTATGTAAAAGACCGAGCCAGTCCGATTGAGATAGCTCGATTTTTCTAATCGGCATACCTTGCTGATTATCATTGATAAAGGTATAGGAAGCTCAGCTTTAAATAGGACAGCATATTCTGGGAAAAGATTTAATAATAGTTTGAAAACGTTAACTTTAAATCAGTTTTATTCAATCCATTATATGTTTATAGATCAATGAAACAACTATGCATTTTCTGTATTGTATTTGACATTTGTCGTAATTCAGTTAATAAATTGCGAATTAAACGTGTATAATTAACTCTCAACGCGATCATGAGTGTAAAGAAAACGAATTATTTCGAACCTGCCATTTGTAAACGTTGTAGCGACTATGTTTTATAAACAGCATAATAGCCGTATCATATCTGTGATACTCGCTCTTCTGCGTGCTTTCTCATTTTGCATATTTAAACATAAATTACAGAGCCACATCACTGCACATACTATGTTTGACAATTCATTCGTTTGTTGGATATTGTTTGCTGTTTTAAACACATATTAGGTCATATCGCGGAGATTTAGTTAACCTTACCATGTGTTCATGGGCGAACTCACGTATTCAAGTGCTCTTACGACTATGTGCTCCTACCCACTTTCGATCGGGAATCATCATGAAATTATTTCCGTACTTAACGAACAAACATGCCTAAGCTTATTGAATAAGAGAAAAAGAACAATAATCAAAAGAGAAAAAAAAAGTATGTGTTCATGCACATGGGATTGTGAAATCACGTCCGTACACATAGCATCATTAACTTAGGAAAGTAAACAACGAACTATAAAGTTTGGTATGATATACATGTGAAATTAAAGAGCATGGTGTAGTTAAAGAGCATGTCAAGTTTTTAATGTATATGCTAAAGGTAATGTTATAACCCACACACGTTTAACTGTAACAGACAGTTTTTTAAGATAAGTAGTACAAAAAATACACGTCGAATACCTTTTTAAAGATATTTCTTGTTATATTTGATCGAGAATGTAACCCGCCTCCCAGTTTCGCTGAAAGGATCAAGTTCCCCTCGGGTAATACTTTCCCGTACCCTCAATTTTTTTTTCGTATCCTACATTTTTCGTACTCAATTTTTTTCGTACCCAATTTTTTTTTCGTACCCTAATTTTTTTCGTAACCAAATCTTTTTACGTACTTTATTATTATTTTTGGCATAATTTTTGTACCCAAAATTTTCGTACCCATTTTTTTCATACCCAAAATTTTCGTACCCACATACACAATTGTGGTGATGTAGATAAACTTAAATAGAAGCTTTTATATCAATCCTCTTCAAAAGCATCGTCGCACCAGTACTGTCAGTACTTTGATTAAAAAAGCAAACCATTGGCCTCGTCTTTTCTTGAATAACTGCAGATGTGTAAGCCAACTGACTGTAAAATTTCTCAGAATGGAAGAGAATTCATTAAGTAAACTTCTTCAACTGATTACATATTTCATTCAGAAGAAAATTACACACATGCGCCATCCATTATCACTATTGGAACGTCCTAAAACCACAGTCTGGAAACACGGAATATATTAGAGGAGTTCGTCCGTGCTCTTTCACCTCAATTATTGGCGGCGTAGTCATTGAAAATGTGACGCAATTATTGTCCGCTTGAACAAGTGTATCAAACTAATTTATGGTTACCTTATAAGGTCTACCAAGGTACCAGTGTATAATAAAACACTTTGTTTCGCATAATCGATTAATTATTTAATTATATATCAGAACAATATTGAAAAAAGTTATTAAATTTTAATTGAACCCTTGTCTGTAATGCATGAAATGCAAAACTGTATTTTAGGATAAAAACAAGCACGCTAAGTAGCAAGAGATTTCTCCTAAGACTGGTCTGTGTTAGCTTGTGTCAGATTAGCCTGTGTCGTCTTCGCATACTATTCAGGGACGACACTTTCTGCCTAGACTGTATGTTCGTTTAAAAGAGAATTATTTTATTCAAAAAAACTTCGATGAAAGCTGAACACGTCGTACCTTGCTAACTGCACAGGCTAATCTGGGAGGACACCTACACACATGCATTTAGTTCGCTTTACCCAGAACGCGGCTAAAATGAACGATTCAACAAATCATTTACAATGAAAGATTAGCAGTCAATTTGTATAAAAGACTTGAATGGAAAATACACACATCCAGACACATAATTAGGATGACTACATATGACATTTGTAAGAAAAAAAGAAGAAACTAAGAAATGGAACTAAGATGTTTAACCATACAGAGAGACGGAAATACCACAAAGGTTAATGCATTGTTCAGTTTGAAAGTTGGGAGGCAACAAGCATGACTCATTGCTTGATAGCATAAGTATTTTATAGAGAGTAGTAAATAGTTGTAGTTGTAGTTGTACATTTATATTTTGTAGCATGGTATGCCAGGTAAGTCTAAAAAATACCGAACCGACCAATTTACTAGTAGCAATGTTATGTTAACCATGAACTGTTCAGTTTAAGTATATCTTTATAACATAGTCATTCTTACTAAAGCAATAGAAAATTCCATTCTAGTCGAGTTCAGTAACCATGGAAAACTCCAGGTGAAATTATTTCATTAATTATTGTTGTTATAACTCAATGTATACCGTGTTCATATTTGTTCTATATTATAGCTCTATGAAAGGCCATATATTGCAGTGGATTTATTCATATTAAATGCATATGTGACAAAAAGCAAGTATCAAATTTATTAAATACTACATTAATGTAAAGGCGGTAATATGTACGTACTGATTCACCAACAACAATCTTCGACACATGTTGATATGGGTTGTCCCGTTTTCGGTGGGAAATGTGTTAAGATGTATTACAAATAACGAATTGATCACCTCAGTGGTGTGTCGCACAGTTCCATCAAACGTCATGAAACTGCATGTGTCGCATCAGCAGCCACACAATTTATGTATGAACGTGTGTTACCATAAACAATACAATGACTGCCTCAATACTTCTCGGACAGTCCTAGTACAATGTACATGCATTCGAGTGCTGTTCAAACGCAATTGCGTCGATTCTTATATCAGATACCGCGTCTATGAGCCAATAAATATATTAAAAATAACAATCACAAAAATGACATAAACAATATTTACGCGGCTATGAAACATTTATTAATTCACAGACTAAACAAGGTTCCTCGGGGCTTCTGCGAACGAAAAATGTAAGTATTATATATAAAAAAATGCATGGAATGCCAGCATGGCAATTTATTACTAATTAATTCAAGCAAACACTACCCCTCGTAAAGAAATTAGAATGAACATTAATGTACTGTTGTTTGTGATATTTCCTGTGCCAACGTAAAGTTATTTCAGAAGATTTGAATGGTTTTACGGGAGATTTAATAGTTAATATTTTTTCTGATTAATCTTGTGAATTGAATAAAAATCGTGTAATGTTATATCTTCACATTTGTGACAAATTCTAAGCACCAGATGCGAACAGCCAACAGTCAATTAGTCAATAGTCAGAGCGCTAGAATTTCCATTATAAAATAATTTAATTTCACCTTAAATCAGGTAATTTTCTATTTTCCGTTCTCTTTCTATGATTTAATGACATGAGCAGGTAGTAAATTGGTCTTTGCTACCGAGGCGATGTCGTAAAACACGCCTTATTGAGGCTGAGAGACCGTGGCCACACCCTCATTGGAAGTCAACCAATCAACAAACGATTTTTTCAACAAACAACGAATTAAGACATTTGTATTTGAGCGTTGAATGGTCTCCTTAACGTTATGTGGTTATATTTTGATAACGTTCACAACAGTTAAATGGTGTTGATGTACTTATATTACGTTTCAGTCAGGCTTTGAGTGAAAAATACCTTAGAACATATATAAGAACACATTATTATATATTATTTAATAGCTATCAAGTTAAAAAATTAACAAGTCATGTCTTTCTACGGAAACCAGTCGGCATTTTATCTTCTGTCCAACCAACTGGTGAGCATTGGAAGGACATACGGACCGGACCTCATCGTACCAAATATTTACCGTCATAGCGCCTTGGTACCGAATGCGATAGAATATCAACAGCAACAGCAACAGTTGGCGAGCCTTCAGTATCAGCATCAGAATCTGTTGTTAAAGCAACAACAACAGCCCACTGTCCTAAATCGCAACCCTGCTCATCATCAACATCATCGTAAAGGTCTCGTTCTGGATCGGGAATTGGATGAAGGTTCGTCGCAACGTCTCCTTGATAACGATGCCAAACCAACAACTTCTGATTCACACTCTGAAACCAGCAGCGAGACATCAGACGACAGCGAGGAATATGGGGAAAATACAGCATTAAATTTGCATTCAGAAATAAAATTCTCCATAGACAGAATCCTTTCAGGGGATGTCAAATGTACTCAGAGCTTCACGTGTAAATCGCGTGTGAAAACTGAACACGAAATTGATGACGAAAGATCGAACAAAGCAGATGCTGATGTAGATGAACAAGCAGGTGACGGATATCCTGAAACATCTAACGTCACGAGTTTTGAGTGGCTGCATTGTACACGATACCAGCCTCCGAAATTACAACGTACGTATTTTTGGTTAAAAATCTCTTATTCTGTAACAAAAATAATGTCCCTTGGCATTCACCATAATTATAATACACTCAAATGGTAAAGATGTATCATTTATTTGTAAGGACTTAAGCTTCGGAAGATAAAATAAAATTCCTTCGTATTTGTTTAAATAGTATGTTGGTATGAGCTGCTTCCTCTGTGTTAATGAATTAGTAAAATAATCATAGCTGACGTTATTTAAAAGCTAAAATTATTATTTTGTGTATACAGAAAACACATATGGCGTACGTTAACCATGTATTAACTCACATAAATTGAGTCGCGTTCTGAGAAAACTGGGCTTAATGCATGTGCGTAAAGTGTCTCCCAGATTAGCCTGTGCAGTCCGCAGGGACGACACTTTCCGCTTTTATGGTATTTTAAGTTTCAAGGAAGTCCCTCCTTACCGAAAATCAAGTTTAGGCGGAAAGTGTCGTCCCTGATGAGCTTGTGCGGACTGCACAGGCTAATCTGGGTCGACACTTTACGCACATGCATTATGCCCAGTTTTATCAGAACACGACACAATTATAGAACGCAATTTGATGATAATAAATTTTACTGGTTTCAGGAATATTTTATTCTAACGTTCTATATGCGTAAAGAATTAATTGGTTTGTATATTCTTATATTAATTGACATGTCATATTACTCATTTGTCGATTTCATGCTATACGTAAGTGATTGACTTTCTATTGTATGACACGCACCATGCGAAAATGGGTCTTATATCGCATGCGACCAGCGTTTACAGTCACGCAAGGCTTCGTGGTCTTATTTGCCGAATGGTAAGTCTGGAGATACGCTTTGCGCATATGGCATAAGACTCATTTTCGTATAACGCGAGTACTCGTGTTTGTTCTGTATGCAACAAAAAACACAATACAGAGACTCACGCCTGAAAACACGCATAATATTATTAAACGTTTAGAAATAATATCTAAACAAGATTCAAACATATTTCAAAATACGTATGTCTTTGTCGCAAGACTAAGAATTTTTCATAAACCGTAATTAAGACCTTAAATAGCATTACTTCAACGAAACTTGAATAAAATTAAAAAAACAAACAAGAAATGTTTTAGAAGGACGATCGGCGGTGAAATTAATACCAAGGGATGGTGTGCTTTAAAAAATACGTGAGTGCCGAGATACACGGTTACTTTGTGGACCTCGAGATATCTTATATAGAATTATTATTGCAACTAGTGATTTTGCGATAAGAACTGCAACATAGATGCAATTCCAATGCATAAGAGCCTTTATTTACTACTTGGAGAAAAATTCTTACAGCATTTTTTATTGAAAAATAGCAATTGGAGAAGTTAAAAGTAATGTGCAACTTTAACGAATTCTTAATAAAATGAAACAATAATTCCCATATGCATCAATATTAGAAATAAGGATATACCTATACACTTTTCTCTTTATTGAAACGCTTGGTAAAGGCATGTATACTAGCACAAGTGTAGCGCGCACTATTTGTTTAACTTTAAGCTAGTTATAACGTACAATACGAGTTTTACGACATCATATAATTAAAAAGCACAGTTGAACTTCATCAATTGTGCTTATAATACCTCGCGTAACGCGTAAAGACTTTACAGCATTTCCAAAACATTAAATGGGGTCAAAATAGTTAGTACTTGTAAAAATACAAAACAAGTTAAAACAACCCAAAGGCAAGATTGAGTGTGAGATCATCGTGCATGTTATTTTGTGATTGACTTGAGTCCATCGGACGACATCGTCAGTGTTAAAGTGATATTATGGGCATCTAGCATTTTATAGGTGTATATCGCAACCGTTGTTTATTTTTGGTGTTTTCACTTCATATACACTTATATTTGTTAATGCAGCATCAACATACTAAAACAATATCCCGGAAAGAGAAAAAAATGCATTTGAATATCAACCGTACTTTCGTTTGAAAACTGATCATGCATGTACGTTGTGAATCTAAATTTAGTTATAGTGCAGATTCGTTCATACGACACAACGACACGATTTTGTTTTACGGATCATTTCGGCTTAGAGGACTGGGTGAGTCACGTAAGATAATCGAATATAAAATATATTTTTATAAACATTTGATAGCAAGATGAGTTGCATGGAATTGGTCAGTAACCACATTTTAACTAAATCTTTTGACCTGTTAATTCTTTTCAGCTCAATTCAACAGTGAACAATGCCCATAATATCACTTAAAGCAGATTAGCTAGTTCGTTATAAGAACGCTCAGTTCATTGTCACGATAACATAAAATGAGAAAAATAGGTTCGGGTCAACAGAGTTCTAGACATCCTATTACCTTATTGCAACCGCAAATGTTTAAATTGATATTCAACTAATCTGAAGCCGTTATTGATATACGTTAAACAGTGGTAGTAAGTTTGCATTCCCTAAATGTACATTTTTTTTTCAAAATCGATTTGCGTTCAATATTCCCGCTTGGTAAATTATCGCAAGAAACCCATGTCAAAAGTGAGAAATATACTCCATATGGAAGAATGAGTATTAATCAATATTAAGGTGAGTGCATTTTCCATTCTTTGTATCGTTTCCACCTTAACGAACATTTTACCCAAAGAAGTAAATGTAAAGCTTCATTGTTTCAACCTCTCTTGGATGTAATACATAGATGGTGTGTTTCAAATATATTTATTTACAGGTTATTCATTGGTAATCAAAATGTGTACCCCAATAGTTGTAAATTTAAAAAGTATTTAAAAAAAACTTGAGAAATTATGTATATTAACCAATAAGGATTTAAAGCGATTTTAGGAGTGTATATGGCTATTGTAGGGTTTGGCGAAAAAATATTTTTGCGATTAAACATATCAAATTTCATAAATTTCGTTCATGAATTTTGTAAGAAAGCAAGCCTAATCCGAATTTCAAAGACAGGTATATTAACAAATAGTTGAAATCGAAAAGTAAATGTCTATCGTTTTTTATCAGGTGTTTTTTAAAAGACAAAACACTACAAGTTTTACAAAATCATGCTGATAAATTCTAAAATACGAATTTGTCGCATATTTTCTAACCTGCCGTTCTTCCTTTCGCAAAAATAACGTCATGCGACTGGTAAGTCGTCCTAAAATTATATTTAACTGTGACAATGCTTCGTGGTGTATGAGTAACGCAATTAATGCGATTGGAAGACAAGCATGTATGTATTGTATCAAAATATTTATACATTTTAAGTTAATAATTTTAGACAAAATTTGAGGATTGCAGCTCCTTAAACCCGATGTAACAATGCTTTGCAAGGACTAAGGCTTTAACCCTAGATGTGTTCATTATTGTTATGTACACGTGTGTCTTATCTAGCACATTTGGTTTGAGCCACATTGTTTGGCGACGTGTTCCTTGCAATAAATAAACCACTGACTGTTATACATGTAATAACGTTTCTCTCCCGCAGCTGAAGTTTCGCTTTGTTTATATTTCTTTAATTTCTGTTTTTTCTCGACAGAATCAACTCCCAAAAAAGTTCAATGATATTTCCGGTGCAAGCATGTTTTCCAAATTCATTTAGCGTAAAAGTCATCCATTTACAAAATAAAACTTAATTAAAAATATTCTTATTTGCACATCAATCGTCGGAAAACTTGATGCATGGCGTGAAACTTGAGTTTTATTAGTTATCAATGCTACTGTGTATTGATTTGTACAATTTTACATTAGTGGTGTACGTGTTGTTGTTTTTCTTGAATGTACGTTTTAATTGAATGTAAATGCTTAATTTATTCGTATAAAATTAATGGTCATTTACACAACTAATCACACAGAAATAAAGCAATTTTTATAATTTAGTATGCAGTCTTACTTCACAAATACATTGATGTTTTGCTGTTTGCTTTTAGTTGTGTTTGATCGGTTTTGGCAAAACTCTGAGTCCCGTTTAGAACGTCTAAACAAGCGCCCATGTAAATACACGCACATTCATAGAATATGTATAATAGTAGGTGTGTAAGGTCCATAACATCATCCGTAACCCGTCTTCTACTGTTAAGAGAAAAACAATAATCGCTGGACGTTACTTTTATATTTCAATGTGCCTCCAGGCTCACGGAAGAAAGATGGCGGCCGGAAGCGGAAGCTGGGACGCAACCCGCGCGTGCCCTTCACGCAGCACCAGGTGACGGAGCTGGAACGCAAGTTCCGGCGAACACACTACCTGAGCGGCCTCGATGTAGCAGAGCTCTCTACGTCACTCAGCCTCACGGAGACCCGGGTAGGTCTTACTGGCATCCCTCTCCTATTTTATATCAATATGATTTAATTAACTTAGTTTTTATTTATTTATTACTTATAACAAACATAATTTTCTTATATAGTCTATAATCAAAATAACAGCCCTATATTAGCCTAGCTTATTAATATTTAACCATATGTTTCAGGGGGTTGCAAGCTCTGTGGGTTATCTAACTAATGCGTATGCATTATGAAATTTATCTGCAAGTATAAATTATGACATATTAATATTTCTAAAAATTTCTTGAGTTTTTATTAACCGATATACTTGTGTCAGTTTTGGTCACTTTAATGTCAGATCGTGTTTCTATAGATTATAACTGACAAATAACGCTATCGATAATTAAACAAAATACAGGATAAATAAAACGATATTAAAATTGGTTCACTTGATTATAATCGCGCTTCTTATATGGTTATTGTTAGGAAGTTCATAGAAAATAGCTCCATCAGGTATGGTTATTGTAAGGTAAATTATAGATAATAGTTCAATCAGGCGCATTTGAGGTAAAAATACAGTGTTTTACACAACATTCCCCGCAAAACTGGATTATTAAAGACAGACAATTTATTTGCGACGAAACTGTATGATTAAAGACAGTCAAAGTATTTGCGAACACGTGGAAATAAGTACATTGTTCATATATCATAAGTCTGACGATTTTATATAATAAAACAACGTTTCGTTTTGGCGTACACGATTAATTAGTTTCTTAAAAGTAACAAATACCGGTACTATTAAGTATTAACAATAATGACTTATCATAAATAAAAATCCATCTGTGGCATGTTTAAAAGTCGTGTTTTCCACTAATTATAACCTGTGTGACACCCCCATTATGATTATACTGTCGAGATCGTTACAACGCACATATTATTCGTCTTTAAATTTTACTTTTCAAAGTAGCGCATATATTATATGTGGGTCATATTTGTTTATTTTGGTAGATATCTGTAGTTTGTTCGAAAAAATAAGGAAATGATATCTAAAGAAACGGTGTAAATAAGGTTTATGTAACTCGGACAGTCGGTATCCAGATAGATAAGTTAGAGGAATTCAATTTATACAATTTCCAACGCGGAAATGTGGTCTTGAAAAGTGCGATTGGAAGCTTCAATGTGTAGGATTACCAAAATTACCGAAATCCCTTTTAAAGATTTTTTCAGAAACTAAAAATTCATATAAGCGATTATTAAGTATTAATTATATCACGTGTATATGTACACTAATAGGGAATATTGGTATTTGCGTAACTTAACGAAATCAACGTTATTAATCGCGTTTCATGTCAGAAACAATGGAAAACTTTTTAATGTTATTTTTTTTTAATAGAAACGTATCGATGCCGAAGTATTGTTGTTCTGCACGTTCAATTACAATGATTGATAAATGTCCCATAAGCAATGGTTAATATTATTGATATCACTTTTATCAAAAGTTTACATGTATTCTATAGGTCTTTGCTTTAATACGTAATGACATGGTGAATATCGGTACCCGTTTGGCGTCAGTTAGCGTGTTAAACCACGGACTCACGGACTCTAGATCAATATACGCTACATGATGAATATCGGTACCCGCTCGGCGTCAGTTAGCGTGTTAAACCACGGACTCACGGACTCGAGATCAATATACGCTCCGTGTGTTAAACATAAGCGAAATTCCAGTTATAAAGCGCTATTCGTGTCAAATACTTGTGGGCGAAATATTTTGTTAGTATTTTTGTAAATACCAGTGTAGACGTGTTAATGTATTACTAATACCACTATTACACGTAATAACAGGTTAGAATTCGGTAAGCGCGCACGCGTTTGGGAGCGTGTTTAAAGCACCGAAATACCTGTTTCACATAGCTAATGTTCATTATAAACTAATTTGTTTTTGCATTTAATAAATATATGACACAAACGCCTTTTACAAGTGTTATATGGGGTAAAAAAAGTCCATTAAAATCCTCCGGATTATCGCGTAATCTGTAGGCAATCTATAGGCAAAAGAGCCACTTTGGTTTTAGCTTGTCTAGGTTTTCTAACCGCTTAGCCACGTGACTAAGTGGGCGGAGCGATCATCGTCCAGGCGAGATGTCTATCCTTTTAATTTACCGTGTTAATGGAGGGAATTAAAAAAGATATAACTGTGAAAAAGAAAAGAAAACAAATTCAATTATGTTCACTGTTATTATTATTATCAGTGTGTGGAACAGGTCGTTAATAAATTAATATCAAATTGTTATCAATATTTCATTCTTAATGATAGAAAAGCATAACATAAACAGAATGAATCGGTAATAGGAAAACAAACATGAAAATTATTATTCATAATATAACGGTTCGTTTTGTGTTATACTATTGTCCGGAAATGTTCTAAAATGTTAAGTAAAAAAACGGAGCCCACTCCTGGAAACAATTAATTGCGTTCTTATTTGCGATCTTGACGTATGTCCTATTACAATACTTTCATCGTGTCATATTGGGCTTAAGATTATAACAGCTCTGTTAATTGAACTCATATTTTAACGGACTTTATCAAAAACTTTAATATGATTTAAGAGTTATATATTAACACTATTTAAATAACTTCATTTTGTCTCAATGGAAGTATTGCATGTATAAACTATGTTGTCTTTAAATAAAGAAAAATTCCACAAGTATATTGATTGTTCGTATAATCTTGAATGAAAATACACGATGGTCAATTGGAAACTATTTTGCTGTGTGTTTGTTTCGGTGCTAAACTGAAAATTTCGCTTCTCGGTGGAAAATCGTTTCCTTCATCATTAGAAGACAGTCATTACATCAAACCATACAGTTGATTTAACCCTTTGCATGCTGGGAAATTTGTCGTCTGCAAAAATTTTGTCTGCTGAATTTCTAAAATTAGCATCGTCTTCGATTTTGTTTCAAAGAATACTATCAGAATAGCAACCAGTTTGGATTCTGATGGGACGCCACGTTCTGTGGCGTCTCATCTGGATCTAAACTGATTGCACAGGCCTTCCAAATTTGGTTCCAGCACTGAAAGAGTTAATAACAACGCTGGTGACGTAGTTAGACTGATTAGTGACAGATAAATTTGCATTTTAATGCATGTACATAATGCAGTTATACGCAAGATTTAGTAACATAGTGCTGCAATACTCCCTGATGTCGTACTATACGTTCATGGAAAGTGAACAATTTTAAATACATGTAACATGAAGTAGATAACTGTTTGTGTGTTTAAAGTAGGTCACGCCATTCAGTATCTCGAAATACATCAACATGAGATAGTTATTGCTTCCGTCAACAGTTTTAAAACCATTTACCGAAAAGTCCTTATCAATTGCTCTAAAAATAACAAAATAGTATGCTTTAAAAATATTAAGTGTTTGACTCAATATGGAACGTAAATGCTATTTTCAACATACTGGTTAATGGGAGCATTTGAACAGCAAAGGTTCGTTGGAAAATGTTGAAGAAAACTGCCGTTGAGAAAGGATTGAACTATCGGGTTACAATTTGTTTGCCAAGAAATAAGCCCCATCTGCATTCCCACTCGCTATAAGATTGCCAATAAGTTTTATTGACAATTAATTGTAACAGCAAAATAGTTAAAGTGATATGAAGCTTTATTGGATGCCATCTCTATTCAAATATAGAATATTTTTTTTCGTAAGATGAGCATATTTCATTAAATGCCAAGCTGCAATAATATTATATTTTGAGGAAATAAAATGTAAATGGAAAGCAATAGCCTAGTTTAGTGTCAGAGGTGTATGTACTATTTGATAAAGAAATGTTCATTTATCAATACCCCGTTAAGGTATGAGTTTTTATTAAAAACAATATGCATTTACTACTCTTTTCTATGTGTTTATGAGAAACTATTGACATAATACTGACAATTTATAATTTATAAGTACATTGTTCATACATCATAAGTCTGACGATTTTATATAATAAAACAACGTTTCGTTTTGGCGTACAAGATTAATTAGTTTCTTAAAAGTAACAAATACCGGTACTAGTAAGTATTAACAATAATGACTTATCATAAATAAAAATCCATCTGTGGCATGTTTAAAAGTCGTGTTTTCCACTAATTATAACATGTGTGACACCCCCATTATGATTATACTTTCGAGATCGTTACAACGAACATATTATTCGTCTTTAAATTTTACTTTTCAAAGTAGCGCATATATTATAAGTGGGTAATAATTATTCATTTTGGTAGATATCTGTAGTTTGTTCGAAAAAAATAAGGAAATGAAATATAAAGAACGGTGTAAATAAGGTTTATGTAACTCGGACAGTCGGTATCCAGATAGATAAGTTAGAGGAATTCAATTTATACAATTTCCAACGCGGAAATGTGGTCTTGAAAAGTGCGATTGGAAGCTTCAATGTGTAGGATTACCAAAATTACCAAAATCCCTTTTAAAGATTTTTTTTTCAGAAACTGAAAATTCATATAAGCGATTATTAAGTATTAATTATATCACGTGTATATGTACACTAATAGGGAATATTGGTATTTTCGTAACTTAACGAAATCAACGTTATTAATCGCGTTTCATGTCAGAAACAATTGAAAACTTTTTTATGTTACTTTTTTTTAATAGAAACGTATCGATGCCGAAGTTTTGTTGTTCTGCACGTTAAATTATAATGATTTATAAATGTCCCATAAGCAATGTTTAATATTATTGATATCACTTTTATCAAAAGTTTACATGTATTCTATATGTCTTTGCTTTTATACTTAATGACATGGTGAATATCGGTACCCGCTCGGCGTCAGTAAGCGTGTTACACCACGGACTCACGGTCTCTAGATCAATATACGCTCCGTGTGTTAAACATAAGCGAAATTCCAGTTATAAAGCACTATTCGTGTCAAATACATGTGGGCGAAATGTTTTGTTAGTATTTTTGTAAATACCAGTGTAGAGGTGTTAATGTATTACTTATACCACTAATACACGTCATAACAGGTTATAATTCGGTAAGCGCGCACGCGTTTGGGAGCGTGTTTAAAGCACCGAAATACCTGTTTCACATAGCTAATGTTCATTATAAACTTCTTTTTTTTCATTTGCATAATAAATATATGACACAAACGCCTTACAAGTGTTATATGGGGTGAAAAAGTACATTAAAATCCTCCGGAATATCGCGTAATCTGTAGGCAATCTATAGGCAAAATGCCACTTTGGTTTTATCTTGTCTAGGTTTTCTAACCGCTTAGCCACGTGACTAAGTGGGCGGAGCGATCATCGTCACGGCAAGATGTCTATCCTTTTAATTTACTGGGTTAATGGAGGGAATAAAAAGATATAACTGTGAAAAAGAAAAGAAAACAAATTTAATTATGTTCACTGTTATTATTATTTTCAGTGTGCGGAACAGTTCGTTAATAAATTAATATCAAATTGTTATCAATATTTCATTCTTAATGATAGAAAAGCATAACATAAACAGAATGAATCGGTAATTGGAAAACAAACATGAAAATTATTATAACGGTTCGTTTTGTGTTGTACTATTGTCCGGAAATGTTCTAAAATGTTAAGTAAAGAAAAACCGGAGCCCACTCCTGGAAACAATTAATTGCGTTCTTATTTGCGATCTTGACGTATGTCCTATTACAATTCTTTCATCGTGTCATATTGGGCTTAAGATTATAACAGCTCTGTTAATTGAACTCATATTTTAACGGACTTTATCAAAAACTTTAATATGATTTACGAGTTATATATTAACACTATTTAAAACACTTCATTTTGTCTCAATGGAAGTATTGCATGTATAAACTATGTAGTCTTTAAATAAAGAAAAATTCCACAAGTATATTGATTGTTCGTATAATGTTGAATGAAAATACACGATGGTCAATTGGAAACTATTTTGCTGTGTGTTTGTTTCGGTGATAAACTGAAAATTTCGCTTCTCGGTGGAAAATCGTTTCCTTCATCATTAGCAGACAGTCATTACATCAAACTATACAGTTGATTTAACCCTTTGCATGCTGGGAAATTTGTCGTCTGCAAAAATTGTGTCTGGTGAATTTCTAAAATTAGCATTTTCTTCGATTTTGTTTAAAAGAATACTATCAGAATAGCAACCAGTTTGGATCCTGATGGGACGCCACGTTCTGTGGCGTCTCATCTGGATCTAAACTGATTGCACAGGCCTTCCAAATTCGGTTCCAACACTGACAGAGTTAATAACAACGCTGGTGACGTAGTTAGACTGATAAGTGACAGATAAATTTGCATTTTAATGCATGTACATAATGCAGTTATACGCAAGATTTAGTAACACTGTGCTGCAATACTCTCTGCTGTCGTACTATACGTTCATGGAAAGTGAACAATTTTAAATACATGTAACATGAAGTATATAACTGTTTGTGTGTTTAAAGTAGGTCACGCCATTCAGTATCTCGAAATACATCAACATGAGATAGTTATTGCTTCCGTCAACAGTTTTAAAACCATTTACCGAAAAGTCCTTATCAATTGCTCTAAAAATAACAAAATAGTATGCTTTAAAAATATTAAGTGTTTGACTCAATATGGAACGTGAATGCTATTTTCACCCTACTGGTTAATGGGAGCATTTGAACAGCAAAGGTTCGCTGGAAAATGTTGAAGAAAACTGCCGTTGAGAAAGGATTGAACTATCGGGTTACAATTTGTTTGCCAAGAAATAAGCCCCATCTGCATTCCCTCTCGCTATAAGATTGCCAATAAGTTTTATTGACAATTAATTGTAACAGCAAAATAGTAAAAGTGATATGAAGCTTTATTGGATGCCATCTCCATTCAAATATAGATTTTTTTCGTAAGATGAGCATATTTCATTAAATGCCAAGCTTCAATAATATTATATTTTGAGGAAATAAAATGGAAATGGAAAGCAATAGCCTAGTTTAGTGTCAGAGGTGTATGTACTATTTGATAAAGAAATGTTCATTTATCAATACCCCGTTAAGGTATGAGTTTTTATTAAAAACAATATGCATTTACTACTCTTTTCTATGTGTTTATGAGAAACTATTGACATAATACTGACAATTTATATCAAGATGCGGGGTTAGTTTTATATAGAACAAAATGAATTGACTGTAGTACATTTAGGACATTATAATAATCTATATGACAATAAACTTGTCAGTGGACGATGGATATGAAATGCGATAGCAAAACATGAATACTCCTTTCCATAGGTTATTAGACAACACAATAAGATAGAGCTTTATAATTTCGATTCCAATGTTCAACACGACCTTTTATATATTTTATTAAAGACGTAAACACTATATTTGATCGCAGTATTTCGCCAATTGTATCACATTTTATTTATACTGCTGTAAAATGTATATACCCGCTGACACATTTTCGACAGAATCTAACACGACACGTGGATGATTAATTATATACTTATATAAAGAATGTAATTAATTATTATACCTATTCTGCACACACTAAAAACGACATTATTTCGGAAAGTAAAGGCGCTTAAACGCATAAATAATTGAACTTCAAACTAGCCGTGTGTTCGACTTGAACATTTTGTCAACTAGATTTTAGAATTATTTATTATAACTTCGTAGATTTAATAAGTCTGTTTAATGTATACTGTGTCTATCATATATACAGACGTGTCTATATGTGAGATGCGTTATGTATTATATAAAGATACAATACGAACTCAGAGTGTAGGCCAACCCGAACTCTTTCCTAATTGTAGTTAAACAATAAATGTTACATTGAAATACACACGATACCATCATTTTCACATTAAGTCGTGAGTAGCTTTCCAGAAAATATGAGACCTTATAACATGAAATTAGCCATAATTTCTTATTCTTTATTCTTTGCTTCTAAAGTGGATGAGAACCCGTTTTATGTATGGCTGCGTGTTCCATTCATTACTTGACAGTGAAACGCTTTGAAGATCCAGATTCAAACATTAAGCTTTAGAACCGTCTCAGTTTGCCATCGAATACCTTTGAAATTATTGCTCTGGTTAAAATGATGATTACACATTCCGAACGATTTGTCTAATTTCAGCAGAATTGTATGATATACAAATGCAGAAGGTGTCAGATTTTATATTTCTTAACAGTTTGTCTTTACGCTAATTTAATAGTGTGGAAAAGCTCATTTAAGACTGGATTTTAACGTTTTAATTCTTCTTCGCCATCCAGAAACGGTTATTATTAAGAAATTAAGAAGAGTCGACTGCTGTGGGCAATGCGCGCCCACTATCGAGTGACTACACTACAGTGGGCTTTCAGGGGGAGATGGCTTATTAAGGATAATTAAAGGGCGGGGCTAAATCCCCGAGGGAGAGTCGTTTAGTAGCAAGATGAAACCTCGGCACAGAAGGGAAGTGTCAAAATATTGTCGCAGTCGCTGCATCCAGGAATAATAGCAGATAACAACTAGTGGTATCAACAAATTAACGCATATAAAACACCAGGTCGTCTTAAGGATGAACTTTTGCTGTTGTGTTTCTTCTGTCGTTTCATGCTCAAAATGCACAAAGCAATCATTTGTGAAATCATTAACGATATCTAACTTGAATGAAATATGTATAACAACATGTGTATGCATATGGTAATATGCATGCGATTTGTATAGCTTACATATGAGTCGTATACGTTGGTCGCAATTAATAAATTAATTGCTTTATTTTCTCCTTTTCGGTACTCCTTTATTAATGCATTTTTTTGAAACCACGACCGCGCAATCGCAAAAAAAAAACATTTTAAAATCCACGTTTATTTAGAATAGGGAAACATAGAGAAACAGAAAACAAGCGGTTGCAGTGGCAAAGTCTACATTTTCTTATATGTACAAGTAAATATTGTAAATGTCATTGGGGATACAAGGCGGGAACACAAACATAACAGTTAACATATTAATATAACCGGTTCATTAGATTGTGCAACTGGATAACTTTAAAATGTGTAAGTACCCTTTAAAAAAATTCATAGTTTTCAATGATGTTCTCACTTAAAAGACGACAGTTTCTAAAAGGTTTTAATGGATGTTACATAAGCGGCCAAACAATATGAGTATGCAAAAATGCATCATCAATAATAAATCTAATTTAATATATGTGCATATGTATGTTTAAGTATTTAATGATCCTGCATAAAATCATATGGATAAAAAAATCTAATTATACATGACTATTTATTTATTTCATAGTAAAAACACTCTTTTATTAATATTTCGCCCAAACGGGCTTTATCAAAGTTTACAAATACGAATTCACTACATAGTTATAACTGTTGTATACACCAATCATTGATAAACTTTGATAAAGCCCGTTTGGGCGAAATATTAATAAAAGAGTGTTTTTACTATGAAATATGTATATCTTTATCCCTACTGGATATAAAACTGAGTATTTATTTATTTATCTATTTATTAGCATTCGTGTCGTATCGCTTACAATAATCTTATAATTCAACAATTGAACAGTTAACTTTATATTCCCGCTTCGTTTTATGAGCAAAATACAGCTAGGAACACGATACGAATCGAGATATAATGATAAGTTCAACTAAACAACAAAACAATATTGCATACACACATATGCGTTAGATATATTTGCAGCACTAAATCGTGTTTTTTTTATATTTTATTTAATAGTGCCATTAATATTTATAAGTATAACATTTAGTACTACTTTATATGATTTGATGACTTAAATTACTTTACGAGGTCATAAATTGTGTAATAACACATGTAAGTGTTCGTTACTTTTATAACTTGATTGATTCCCGTCATCGGTGTGACATTTTGTTATTAGTATGCGACAGTGTCAGTTGACAGTATGTCGTGCGCTGAAGATGAAAATAGACGATTTAGTTCTTAAAAAAGGCATTATTAAAAAAATATAATAACTTGACAATTTAATCGTGTACTGTAAAGCATCGTTGCATAAGGTTAAACGGTAAACCCTATTCATTACAACGTGTAATGTATCAAAACTCAAAAGGTAAACATGGGGCACATATGCCTTTTGTTTGTGCCGTCTAAGCTAAGCACAGCACAAACATAATAACGTCAGTAAAACATAAGACCTTACGATGAACACTGTTTATAAAAAAAAACTTTGGTGATGGAAGAAATCTTAACGTGTGCTATTGTCGGCATAATTATTATTTTCGATTTTGCTCTAATAATAATACTAATTATTATTATTATTATTATTATTATTATTATTATTATTATTATTATTATTATTATTATTATTAGACGAGACCTATTATGTTTACATTAGTAGAGTGCGTTACCGTGCCTACCATGATTATTTTCTTTATATAGCTGAACAGTAAACTTGATAATTAAAACAAATCATATACTTACTCGGTGACTTTTCAACAAAAACAAATTAATCATCATTACAATTCCAGCAATGGTGCATATCAAACGCATTTGATTGAAAGTGCACAATTGATAAATCGAATACACACATTTTTGTTACTGATTATTCATAATGACATAAATAAAAAAAGTGCGATTAACCGTTATCACTTTTGGTAGGATAAGTTTTTGTAATTACATTGTATGAGTATTTATTTTATTATCCAAAAAAATCATACTTTTGTGTTGTTGTTTTTTTCAACACATTCTAGTTCGTGATCATTGCATCTACATACAATATGAATCGTGACAATATTGTTTTGCAATCAGACATAAGAAAAAGGCATCAAAAATACATGTAATGCATCAAACACATATCATAAGTTATTCGTAGTAGTATTCATCGATGACTAAGCGTAAAGGTTAGTAAAGTATCTATTTAACATTACAATTACATGTAGTAGTTTAGTGTTGAAAATACAATAGTAACAGTATTGTTTTGCAATTAAACATAAGAAAGTGGCACCAAAAATACATGTTATGCATCAAACACATATCATAAGTTATTCGTAGTAGTATTCATCGATGACTAAGCGTAAAGGTTAGTAAAGTATCTAGTAAAGATTACAATTACGTGTAGTGGTTAAGTGTTGAGAATACATATACAAAATATGTAAGAATTGAAGAAAAAAACATCAAGTTAGTATAGACTGAGTAAAATGTGTACATTTTAATAACAGATAAGAAGTGCATAAGGACATATTAATATGTGCATATCGCTATATTTTATAACGTAGATATTAAATTTTATGTGGGTAACGGTACGCTTTAGTTAGTATTTGAACAAAGTACTTAAAAATATTATTATTATTATTATTATTATTATTATTATTATTATTATTATTACTATTATTATTATTATTTTACTTATTATTATTATACTTATTATTATTATTATTATTATTATTATTATTATTATTATTATTATTATTATTATTATTATTATTATTCTTATTATTATTATTATTATTTTGATTTTTATCATCATCATCATTATCATTATTATTATTATTATTTCCAGGTCAAAATATGGTTCCAGAACAGACGAGCGCGCGAGCGGCGCAGCGGTCACAAAAAGGAGAGCAGTGCAGAGAGTGACAGAGACGCCGCGGTTCCTACGTCCGGTACTCTCGCTCTGGTCCCCGGCTGTCGAGCGGGAAATTCCGCTGCGTACGGAGGAATGGGAGAGATGTTTCCACATAGGCACTCGGCGTTCAACACTTGAAGTAGAATGTTAAAAATGCTGTTGTAGTTTTTCGTCAAGACGGACTTTTTAAATAGAAAAAATAATATGTTGTTGTTGTTCATTCGTCGAGCAGGACTTTTCAAATAGAAAAAAGTGTTTCGGTGAAGTATTTGCTATTCCAAAAGCATAACATAA
Organism: Dreissena polymorpha; assembly: GCF_020536995.1. Taxonomy (NCBI): domain Eukaryota; kingdom Metazoa; phylum Mollusca; class Bivalvia; order Myida; family Dreissenidae; genus Dreissena; species Dreissena polymorpha. The sequence goes on along the minus strand of NC_068369.1, from coordinate 62,203,400 downwards.
TGTTCGTGATTAATGTGGTAAATCTTCTTATATACATATTGGGTAATGGCTATGTAACATGTATGTGTGTGTAAGGTATGGTGCAGTTTGCATTGGGTTATGATAAATAAATCGTATACTAATATACTATAGCTCTTATTGTTCCTCAAGTCCTAAAACAAATACAATGTAGTTTCATGTAAGCCGATGTCCTCTGCATGGTTGTCACCATAAAACATTATAGTAGTTCATATGTTTGTTTGCTGTATCTATGATTTTGGCGTGTTTATATTTTTAAGATCATTTACTTCAACCTTCTAGATCAGTGAATATTTGCAAAGCAATTAAAATACCATTAATGCAAATAAATAATTAAAAAATCGTTCGTTGCCGCGACTGTCGCGCAAACAATCGTGCGTCGCCTCGACTATCGCTTAAAATATCGTGCGCCGCCGCGACTGTCGCGAAAAATATCTTGTATCGCTTCGTGTGTCGTGTCTCGCGTTTAAAGGGCGACACTAGACACACGAAGCGATACACGATATTTTGCGCGACAGTCGCGGCTACGCATGATATTTTATTATTCACATATCGCACATATTATCCGAATCTCGTGTATCGCGGTCTTATTTCAGACCGCGACACTAGACACGCGAAGCGATACACGCCATTGATGAAAGAAGGGCGAGATTATAGATGACACTATCCGGATTCCGTAATAGACACAGTTTTGCGTTTAATATGAAAAAAAAACCTTCCGAAATAGTAGTGTCACGATAAAAAGAAAATCGTTTAATTATCTAACCACAAATGTTTGCCGTACTCACATCAGCACGTCTTGGAATAGTTCCTGAACGCCTGGATAGGCGACCCTTATTTACCTTTTTGCTATATTTGCTATTTTAAATTCAATTTTGTATCGAAAAGAAGTGTGCTAAATGTGCCATTTGCAATTCGCAATAAGATTTTTGAAGGACCCGAGTCATGCGAAAATGGGTCTAATACCATATGCGCCCATCATATCTATAATATGACGTTCGATAAATTGAATGACAAATATCACTACCTATTATAATACACATTATTGACGTGCTTGCTCCGTAAGATACAAATAAAATCATGATTATTTCGTTTTCCTTCTATCACTTTTTAATCCCGACGTCTACGATCTTGAAACAAAAAACAGAGGGAAGCGAAAATTCTATAGAACTGATGGGCGTAATCATTTATTTTTAAAAGAAATATAAATTTAAAGAAACCACTAGTAACCACAAGTTACCAGAGGAAAATATCCGCTACTCCTCACAAAATAAGAAGGCATGAAAGGCCCAAAGTCGCTCACCTGAGATTCAAAGGAACTGACCTGTTCTGTGCAGCCCAATATGTAAGTTGAACAAAATGTTATTTCCAACTTTCATGACTAGTGAACACCCTGGCAGCCACGTTTTTCAACAGACCAGAACCATTTTCATACACATCCAAGATATCTTTAAACAAATATTCTGACACAATTTCATGAAGATTCATAAGTCCATATAAGGAACAAGAGGGCCTAAAAGGCCCAACGTCGCTCACCTAAGATAAAAAGAAATGACCTGTTTTTGCAGCCCAAGATATCAATGCAACAAATGTTCTAACCAAGTTTCATCAAGAATGAACAACAAATGGCCCCCTGGCGGCCATGTTTTTCAACAGACCTGAACCATTTTGAACTCTTCCAAGATATCATTGGGACAAATCTTCTGACAAAGTTTCATGAAGATTCGACAATAAATGTGGCCGCTACAGTGTGAACAAGGCAAATGTTCATGACGCACAACGGAAGACAAATTACAAAAGGTGATTACAAAAGTTCACCATGAGCCAAAAATGTTATGCTCATAAAGATTGTCAACATGTTTGAAGATGATATTATAAAAACTAATCGAGTAAACTAAAACAAGATATGATAACAACATTTGCATTCAGCTAGTGTCATTCCGATTGAACTAAAAATGTGACTAAAAGTATTCACAATGTTCAACTATAAACAACTGTAGACATACACAAAAACTACCACCCCCGGAGAGCCTTGTTTATAAACAAACATGAACTATTTTCAGACTCACCTTGCAATTAAATTTCGATTAAAAAATCAATAAATCCGTTTTAAAACACAAATCTTTGATAATGTTGGTTATTGTATTAAACAATAAAACCCAGTTTATTTTAGCAGAAATGTGGACGCTTCAAGGGAGAGTATCTTGAGCATACTAGTATGTTGATGAATAAAGAGTTCTCTCAAATTCCTGAGTAAGAGTTACTGCCCATTTTATGAATAAAAAGTTCTGAGATCACTTCCTTTTTTGGCATTGGATTCCAAGGCTTAAACCTACAGAAAAAATCGAAATTAAAAAATCTACATTAATCTGCAAAGATTATATATAATAAAAGAATCACAAAATGTCTGGAAGAGGTAAACCAGCAGGAAGGAAGAGGAAAGCTCAGACAAAACTGCCAGAAAATCAGGAAACTAGAGTGTTCACAAGCTTTTTTACTATATAAATATAAGAAAAAAGACCCCCCCCCCCCCCCCCGCTGGCGACCATGTTTTTTTCCGATCTATACCATATTCGAACTCAACTGTCGTATCCAGAAAACAAATGTTCTGACCAAATTTCATGAAGATTGGGCAAAAAATGTGTCTTCTAGACTGTTCACATGTTTTCACTATATAGTATATACATATAGAGAAAACTGCCCCATCCCCTGGCGGCCATGTTTTTCCACCCATCATGACCATTTTCGAACTCGTCCGAGATATCTATAAAATCGATGTTTAGAAAAAAAATTATAATGATTAGGCAAAAAATGTGACTTGTTGAGTGTTCACAAACTTTTTTTACTATATAAAAATATAAGGTAAATTACCCCCCCCCCCCATGGCGGCCATTTTTTTTACCGATCCGAACCATTTTCGAACTCAACCGTCATATCCAGAAAACACATGTTCTGACCAAATTTCATGAAGATTGGACCAAAAAATGTGACTTCTAGAATGTTCACATGTTTTCACTATATACATATAGAGAATACTGCCCCGCCCCCTGGAGGCCATGTGTTTTCACCGATCTAGACCATTTTCGAACTCGTCCGAGATGTCAATGAAACCAATGTTTTGACCAAGTTTCATGATGATTGGGTAAAAATTGTGACTTCTAGAGTTTTCACAAGGTTTCTCTATAGCCATATAAGGAATACTGCCCCGCCCCCTGGACCGGAACCATTTTTAAACTCAAACAACATCTCATTTAGACAAACATTTTACAAAGTTACAAGAAGATTGGGCAACTATTGTGACTTCTACAGTGTTCACAAGTTTTTTTTCTTTTTTTGACCTAGTGATCTGGTGTTTGACCAAGCATGACCCAGTTTCGTATGGCGCACCAAAGGGGTCGAAACTTTAACTTCTGCTGCAGAAGAAATAAATGCTGCTCAAGCAGCATTTAAATGCTGCTCGAGCAGGGAATCATTTAAATGCTGCTCGAGCAGGGAATCATTTAAATGCTGCTCGAGCAGGAAATTGCTGCTCGAGCAGCATCTGGATGCTGCTCGGGCAGCAATTTGCTGCTCGATTAGCATTTTTAGCATAGGTGCAACGCTTAAGGTATAAGCTACATTTCGAAAACCCACATCGAACGGTTGACCATTATGAAGCCTTACCTGATCAAAAATCAGACGATATATCTATTTAATATAGTATATAGTAATTCTTAAATTTTTTATTTTGGAAACGTTTTTCTAACGTTTTCTTCCAAGAATATTGCTGACACCGTTTTTAGTGAATTTTTCTTAACCGTTTTACGTGAAAAAAACTTCTAAGAAACTAAAACAAATTTCGTTCGTAAAACAATTCTGTTCTTGTTGATAGTGACCTCACACCTAATTTCTATTTCCTTTGTTTACTGTTCTGGGAGAGGTCAAATGTTTACATAACTGAATTCATAAGGCCCTGGTTTAAGGATATGTAACATAAGGCATAAAGCACTTTTATTCTTTAAAAATGTGTAAAAAATGGCGGAGTACGACGAATGTTTTCTGATTTATGACATGGATTCTGACCTGCCTTTCTATGGATTTGATGAAGTAGAGTTTGAAAGTAATAGAGATGTATTAATTGAAGTTAAAATGATTTACTTTGAGCCAGAAATTAACGTTACGAGTAGAGCTAACGGTTTAAATGTGGCATCGGATTTAATGGATTCGCGCGAATTCTGGACGAGTGTTGTGTCTGTAAAATATTTAATGGAAAGCTGTAAATGTATCAAGTCGAAAAAGAAAACGGATGGTTGCATAATGGTATGCGTGAAATAATGTAATTCTACGTATTTATTTTCATAGTTATGTCATTTTGTAACCATTCACATTCGTCACTATTTGGAATTCCCGTTTCTAAAAATAGAACATTTTGGTAGCAACAACAAGGGGGCGACTCGTGATGTCAGAAATTGTTAAGGTTACAATATACTAAATAATCGAGTCATGAAGGGCTGTACCTTCTCAACAAATCATCATATTTTCCTCGAAGGCATGTTATACACTTTAGACTGTTGTTCTGGTTTTATCGTTTGGAGATATTGATAGGGTAAGCATAGGTGTTCACTACTAAATCCCTGAAATAGGATAAAGTTGGAGATTAAAGTAAAAAATGGCACTGCAAAAGGTTACAATCCACTAGAAAACGGCCGAAAAAAAGCTGCAAAAACAGTCAATTTTGATTTGAGTAAAATTATTTTTTGCTTTGAACATGGCATATCTTTTTTATTGCTAAAATCGATTCAGCTAAGAATGCCCGTCAAGAAAAGGTATGGTTATGGGGGTCTCTATGTGCAAAATGGTGTATTTATTTTCGCTCAAAGTTGTCGCTTTTACATCGAAACATATAAGGAAACTATTTAGTATATTTTGACCTAAACATTTACTTCAGCAGCAACTTCCCTGTATCTTGCAACTATGCTTTCAGCGCCATCGGCGCTCTCGTTTCTTCTGTAGCAGAAAAATCCTACTCGACCAGCATTTATTTTTAGATTATGGCATCAGCCAATCAGGATCAGATTACACATAGGCATATATCATGTAACGTTGGAGCACTTGATCAACCAAATTTGCATGTTACTACATGACTTATAGATTTTAAAGCTTAAATATTATTTTATGAACAACTACAAAAAAGGATGATAATTTAATAATAATTGATTAAAACACAGATTATGAGTTTGTTGCAGTTTTTCTAAAGTTATTGTCAGGTCTATTTCGTTTCCGTAGAGGTAGCCTATGTCGTCCGTTTGTAAGCTCAAATTTGATTGGCTGACGGGTTCAAGGGCTTTTTCTAAAAATAAATGCTGGTCGAGCAGGAATTTTCTGCTGCAGCAGAAAAAAATGCTGCTCGGGCCGGAATTTAACTGGTCGAGCAGCATCTAGATACTGCTCGAGTAGCAAATATGCTGCTCGAGCAGTAATTTGCTGCTCGAGCAGCATTCTTTTCTGCTGCAACAAAAGTAAAAGTTTCGACCCCTTTGGTGCGCAATAGTTTCGAACTCAGTCGAGGTATCAATGGGACAAATGTTCTGACCAAGTTTCGTGAAGATCGGACAATAAATGTGGTCTCTAGAGTGTTCACAAGGCAAAATGTTGACGCCGCACGACGCACGACGGACAAAAGGCGATCACAAAAGCTCACCATGAGCACGTAGTGCTCAGGTGAGCCAAAAACACGAAAACGACACCATAGTTGAAGTAAGTTCCAACTAACCTCACTTAAAACTGGCAAGCTCCCGTATACACATGCTCCCCCCCCCCCCACCCCCCCCACCCCCCCCCCCCCCCTCTCCCCAGGTAATTGTCATAATGAAACAGGAAATATGTTTACTCCGCGTTATGTCACTTCACGTTCTACGACATTTAAGCATGATGACGTAATTTTACGTAGAACAACACGTATACTATGAAACGCTCGGAAAGCCATGTTAACCATGTTCAAGATAGAAATGACCGAAATATTATATTACCAAGAAAGCAGATGAAGCATGTGTTAATAAGAATTAAGAGACACATGTTTTTATCAGATTGAGAACAATGCATTTTGAATAGTGAGAGGACAAAAAAGGCTGTAGATGAGCATTAGAGTCATATCCACAGACAAAAAGTATTAGAAAAAGTAGAGCATGTTGGCAAAAAGTTCCACTGGTAACAATAATATACGAAATCATTCATTAGAAATTAATGCGTCACCATAAGTTCCATTAGCTGTCGCTTTTAGTGGTAATTGCAGTAGAGTGAGATTTTAGTGGGATTGAAGAAGAGTTTTTAATGTCCATCGCAAATGCACCAGCTGTTCTTCGCAAAGGTCTGTACGGGAATCTTAATATAGTTTCATAGTTTGTATGCAATAAGCAATAAACTTCTATTTGTAAACTTTTCAAATATTCAAGATCTACGCTATATTTATTGCTGTAAGTAGTTATAATCATTAACGCTTATATATGTATATAATATATATATATACAATGTATATGACTATTTGCCTTTTATATATGGTGTATCAGCACCACATCAGAATCGGAATTTTTGTTACAGCCCCTTACAATTAATTAAAAAATACGTGAAATAATATTTGGAAAAAAAATTAATCATGCATTTAAAAAAAATAAAATCAATTTAAATGCTGTATGTATATATGCCGTTGTTTATTTTACTTTTAATATTTCTATATGATTAAACATTACAAGAAAACTGCATTGATTGATGTGTTACATTGCTTGATGTGTTATTCCAACTTAGAATAATAGTGGGTTCTGGCATGATCTAAAACATACATTTAGTGTCGGATACCTAAATGTCGTATTGGAAACATGTGTACATATTGCTTCCTCATTTTTCATGTCAACGTTAGGTTTTGGTAAGGATTTGTATTTTAACGATTCTTTTCATGTTTTAAAAATGTTTGATATTACTAGTATATCGCAAGGTGTCCTCATATTACCAGCAAGCTAATATTGTTGTTTAGTAGTTAAATGCGTTTTGTATTATGTGCGTTCCATTTCAAATTATCAAATGTTGAACTATACATGTTGTTATATACATTGTAGTTCCTGTAATAAGTATTTTATGTTTCATAATATCAGAGTGTCTCGGAGGAATGTATGCTAATGTATTTTCGTCAATTTATATTTAAGGAAAAAATGTTCTCTATTAACATTAATTTAAAAATTATTGATATAAAATAAACTTTCTTAAAATTAATATTCCATATGATCACATCAAGCTTTAATGACTGTTGAAATGCTTCTTGGGTACCATACTTGCTTTACTACATTTCTTCAAAATGGTTTATTTCAAAGTATATATGAATGCCATGGAGTATATACCTTTCCGTATCTTTATTGAACGTTTTGAAAATCTACTGGCAGCTGTCAGCTTAAACTTTATGTTGGGTCTATCAATATCAACTATGTTGGGTCCATCAATATCAACAAGTGCCCGCATATACATGTAACTCTAAACATTATATATGATATTGTGCTTAAATCGTCCTTACGTTTCTTGGTGCAAACGAGGAAGCCGATGGCCCCGCGGCTAAAAGGTTGCCTTCAATCTTGTTTATGATGGCTTTGGTTATTTCACAATGATACAACATTAACTTCATGTTTAAAATACTGGTGTTTTTTTTCGGCGAAGCGTTTTAACCCAGCTTTTCGCATTAGCTAATTTTTGTAAGCGTCCAATGAATTTGAATACAAAAATTTACCGCCGGTAGGCCAGAAACTTTTTGCAACAGAAAACGTGCCAGCTAAAATAGTTACCACATTTACATTAATAGTTAATTCAATTGACTTTCTGTTTGTGTGCAGTATAAGTATTAAAATGGATACTACAGTGCGTTTTGCAACTTGCGTGTTCAGCATGAGATAATTTATCTGGCATAAAGAGGCGTGAGAGATAGAGCAGTTTCACTCTCAACTCTCGACAGCAATACAGTTAGTGTTTGCCCATTTATATTAGGAAGATTGTCAGAGCCAGAGCGTTTGAACATAACGGCTATGTTCTCATAATTAGTTATTACTACCGTATTGCAATCTGTGCACTAGTATATTTTAGATCATTCAAGTAGTGCTGTTCCCTGTCCTGATATCCGTTCTGTCTAAATTATATTTAAATGTTTTTGAACTTGACCGTTAAACATGTAAAACTTCGAAGCTTTAAGCGCGCCGTAGTTCTTGAAAGCGGTGCAATCGTGAACTCACTTTAATGCATTTCGATCCATCCGGCAAGGTAACAGTTCGCGGTCACTAAAAGAATCGTTATATAAACGCTAGATCATGTGAGCTAGGTGAACTGGAATTGTATTGTAATCAGAAATATCTTAAATAAATATATGTAAATAGGAGATTCTGCATATATTCTCAACAATGCCATGGTAAGTACTGGTTTTGATTATTTTAATGATAATTATTCCACCATATTGGCCAATTTATTAACATGACCGTGATGATTCGCGACATAATTATTAATCGATTCAAACAACAATGTCTGACAAACCACCTTAACTTATGTCTGTTCGAAGAACACGCGAATACATATTTATAATATTTTCGGATGATTCGTGTTTGGTTGGTTGACATGTTTTCATTGCAGTTCCAGTTTTTTGCGTACTTTTTCTGTGTCTATAGATATGTGAGAAATGCTATCTAATAATGCGATATAAGCCACGAAATCTGTCGCAATCTCCCGATTTGCGTGTGATGCAGCTAAAAACTGCACAGAAAAAGGCATTCGTTATCCTTCAGCTCATTGATATTACTCTTAATCAAAACCGACCACAATCAACGCCATTTATCTTTTTAACCCATTTATGCCTAGTGGACTCTCTCATTCTTCTTAATTGGATCAATTTATTTCCAAAATAAGGGATGTCTAGTATATTTATTTCTATATTTAGAATATTACTTACATAAATTCCTTTAAGCAAACAGCGCAGAACCTGATGAGACGCCGCATTATGGGTCTACGCTGTTTGCAAAGTCCTTTTTTCAAGACGCTAGGCATAAATGGGTTAAAGATATGTCATGCTAGTTATATACCGTGTTCATATATGTGGTTGTTAAACCATGTGTTAATGCTAAATACAGTGAAAAAGTTCGTCTTTCATGTATATCTGTACATTACACGTGCATATACTGGAACCGAACAGAAGAATTTGACACATGGACGTTACTGATTACAGTGATCATGAGCAATTATATTTTAAAATTGTCAATAAATGCTGATGAATGTTTGACAACGTTTGTCTAAATAACTACCAGTAATGTTGGCCGTGTTTGCTGTCGCCTAGCATCGATCTAAAATGTTAACATACATGCAAAATGCAGGCACAATAAATGACCTTTGGGAGTTGTTGTATGTATGCTTCGGAATTACAAGGTTATGTTCAATCAATTAAAGATCCATGAAGAAATTGTGTTTTGGTAAAGGAAATATAAACTTAAAACCAAGATCTAGAGTTTCAATAATTTACTGCACAATAACAACTGATCCAAAATGTTGGAAGAACATAACACAGTTAAAATAATGCGAAACCTTTCAACATGAACATAAATTCTTTTTTGCAACAACAAAAATGTCTTAAAGTAGTACAGCTAACATAACTTCCTATGATTTAGGTCTCTGCAGCGCTTCCAGGTCGATACATTTGATTTTAAGCAAGAATATATACTCTAATGTTAAAAAATATAACGTCGAACATTAATATCAAAGAATATCCAAATAATACTATGGTTCAAAACACCATTCAACAACCAACCATACATACAGTATTACAGTGTCCGTAACCTTGGTGAAACAAGCAAATTTGTTGAATTGATATCCCCCGCCAATATGCTTCTCGACACTGACACCAAGTTTCAATGAAATCCGCCAAAGCACTTCCAAGATATGGCTCTGGACACACAACAAAGCATTTTTTCAAGATACAAAGGGTCAAAACTCTGTAATTATCAGATGGTGTACAATGCCATTTGGCATGCATCATCCTATTATCCATATGTACATGTATACTCATACCAAGTTTCAATGAAATCGGCCAAAGCACTTCCTAGATATGGCTCCGGACGGACGGAAAGATGGACAGACAACGCCAAAACAATATCCCTCCGCCTATGGCGAGGGATAAAAAGTACAATTCCCTAACAGCAGTATAAACAACAAATATCTTGCGAAATTGTGTTTTCTAACAGCAGTATTAACAGGAGCTACCCTGCTTTCAAGTCACCCAAGGTATCATTGTCTCATAAGTAGACAGCGTAGCTCCAGCCCAGAGAGTCAATGTGCTGGCTGTTCTGGAGCTGCGCTGGCCACACATGGAATAAGACCATTTTTCTCATGGCACCGTCAAATCCACATAGATGCACATCTTCAATGACTTTAAGGGCACGTTTGTTCTAGTACCACAATGCCATTCCATTGTATAGCACTAGGTAATATAGTAAGAACAAAAAAGGTAATATAATAATAAAAACTATTACAACATTTCAGAACACTAACAACTCTATTGATACAAAATACCTTTTGAAAGGTGACTTATGACCTTTTACAACAGTACAATTACATCAGCAACAAACATCTAACAAATTAATATGTTCTCGTTAAATGTACTCATTTATTCAGTGTCAACTGTCTAACAGTAACACAATATTCTGGGCTCAAACTTTGTTTATTCTAAGAACTATTAACAAACAAATGTACATGAATATCTGTACTTGTGTTTGTGATATCTTCATGACTCATCTAATTGTTATCAGTGAGTTATTTTCTATGGCACAAAAGCAATATACACACAATGTCTACGATTAAAAAGTATACATCAACATTAACAACATATACAATTGCACAAGAAATTTGCAGTCATTTATTAACTTTATAATAAAATAACAATAAAAATGCTATTCATAAAGCAAATACTTAAAGCTATCAATTAAGTAATAAATCATGTATATAATATAAACATCGATGTGATATGATGACAAAATGGAAAGCAGTAGTTAAAACAAAACCTGTAAGCTAGACATGGTGGGGATCTTTTAACTTAGAAAATGGAAAATACAAACAAATGTTTGATTATAAATGTATGTATAATGCTAAAATTACCATGGAAAAGATGTTTTTTCTCCAAAAATAGTAACTGTTTATTTACATTTTTCATAAAACCTATGTTTCAACCAAAAGCAATTATGTTTTGTATAAATAATATAAGCTCTGTGTCTTTTTTTATACAAATATCCAACTGATTTCACACTTATCAAAATTTAATATCATACATGAAAGCAGTCCCCTTATATAGAGTAATTTACAATTAAATAAGATTTTAGAAGGATACATGTGGATTACACATAAACACACATAATATATAGCACCTGCTTTCAACAAACATTCCACATCATGGAGTTAAGTAATCAATCAATCATTTTGAATTTCTGGTTTACTTACACACCACCAATCATAAAAAGTACAATAAATTGTACCAATGAAAATATGAGTTCAAAATTATGAAATAAAATAACAAATCTGAATGATTTATTTCACCAATCAAACAAGTCCCTTAATGTGTCAAAGGTATTAAACTTAATGCATAAAATGGCCAAGGGAATTAATGCACACTTTGTTGCTTTTCTTTTGAAGTATTGTCTCCCCTGTGTAGAATGTATCCACAAACGCAGGACAAACCTTCTGAAAACACCAATTGTCATTTTCAATACGGAATGTTTATTTTTAGTCCATGTAACATTGGGGCTATTGTACCTTGAATTAGCTTATATTCTCTAGATATTTCCTGGTTGGGTGACACAATGACATACCAGTGAGAACTCTGCAACAGCAGCTATAAACTAGGCAAAAGCGTTCTTGAGTTATCATCCGAAAACCATTTTACTATTTCAGGTCACCGTGACCTTTACCTTTGACCTAGTGACCTCAAAAACAATAGGGGTCATCTGCAAGTCATGATCAATCTACCTATGAAGTTTCATGATCCTAGGCGTATGCGTTCTTGAGTTATCATCCGGAAACCATTTTACTATTTCGGGTCACCGTGACCTTGACCTTTGACCTAGTGACCTCAAAATTGATAGGGGTCATCTGCGAGTCATGATCAATCTACCCATGAAGTTTCATGATCCTAGGCGTATGCGTTCTTGAGTTATCATCCGGAAACCATTTTACTATTTCGGGTCACCGTGACCTTGACCTTTGACCTAGTGACCTCAAAATTGATAGGGGTCATCTGCGAGTCATGATCAATCTACCCATGAAGTTTCATGATCCTAGGCGTATGCGTTCTTGAATTATCATCTGGAAACCATTTTACTATTTCGGGTCACCGTGACCTTGACCTTTGACCTAGTGACCTCAAAATCAATAGGGGTCATCTGCGAGTCATGATCAATCTTCCCATGAAGTTTCATGATCCTAAGCGTATGCATTCTTGAGTTATCATCCGAAAACCATTTTACTATTTCGGGTCACCGTGACCTTGACCTTTGACCTAGTGACCTCAAAATCAATAAGGGTCATCTGCGAGTCATGATCAATCTACCTATGAAGTTTCATGATCCTAGGCGTATGCGTTCTTGAGTTATCATACGACAACCACCTGGTGGACGGACCGACCGACCTACCGACCGACCGACCTACCGACCGACATGAGCAAAGCAATATACCCCCTCTTCTTCGAAGGGGGGCATAAATATCAATCTAAGGGATTAGAGTAAAACAATAATGTCTGAGAAATAGAAGTTTAACAGACATGTACGTTTTACACACACTTTCCACGTATACAAATGTAATTTTAACAAAAGACTGAATGACACAGTAAATGATCATCCGATTCGGACCATGCACTTCAGCAGTGGTAGAGGACATACCATGGATCCAAGGGGTCATCATTTGTAGGTCTGCAGTTGTTCAGACAACAAATATAGTACCTGATTGAATCATAACCCAGTGCAACACAGCTGACCCTGCAAAAGTTGTCCAGTGCTATCTTTTACTGCAACAGTGGCTGGATGAAAATGTTCGAAAAAGGGAGGCAAACCCATCAGCAAAATCTAAACTTTGCAGTAGAACACATTGAGATCTTGAGAGCAACAAGTTCTCCCAGCAGTCCAATCTCACTCTCTACCTGGCATACATTCAATGAATCCAGGACCTTAACGATGAGCTGTAGTGATTGCTAGACGACACACAGAAGAATGAACCTAGAATCCGTATGCCACCTCAACTGAGAGGCCAAAGGTTAGGCCTCTGCAACAGAAGCTGCATCAATGGAAGGGAGCAAATCGTAATCCTTTAACAGCGACTGCACAAGGTAATGTTGACGTACAACCAACAGACATGTTGGCTCACTGCACTGATTTAGGCCATGCGATATTCGCTGCGTTCCTCTTGTAAGCGAAGATGCACTCCTTGTTGTGAGCCAGACGTTTAGCCTTCAGGCTCTGTGGGCACTCCATGTCCATCAACTTGTGTTCTGAAAGAAATATTTGATTATATTTATGTACATGACAATCTTATATATACATGTCGATTGAGTAAGCATACCTGATACTCCCATTTCACATTAGCAATACAATTGTGTAAATATCTACTTTTATTGACCTTAAGACAATATATATATATATTGCGCTTCCATTCTGTTTAATTTGAAATACACAAGAAATTGATTGGACTTTGCAAATCATTGCTTTTATTATCCATTGTAATGTAAATCCAAAATTGGTCTGCTCTCAATTTTCCAATGGCATAACACCTATCAGTGTGAATTCAAAATTTATGATAAAATAACAATTGTTAAGAAATGTACAGGCAAAATCAAGGAGATGCAAACATGAAATTTGGAGCAAGAAACAAGTACCTTCTCCATTATCCAGTGTGTAGAGCCCATAGTCCTGTGGGTTGGTGAACTTGAACTTGTGGGCAATCAATGAACCTGCAATGGGAGGTAACAGTAACCTATATGCACGTCTTCATGAAGGGGTAGAAAAACAGCACCAGTTATTGTGTGTTCAGTCCAAGAAAGCATGTGGAATTTAAATACATCCAATTTTCCAATATTTATTTATATAATTGTCAAGCATATCTGAAACAAATTTGGATGATGATTCTAGTATGTAAAATATTCCAAGTAATTCTGAGTCACAAAACAACCAGACAATGCATACACTTGCATTTTTTAAATATTTTATCAAGTCTTGCTATTGCCTTAATTTTATTAATATAAAATAGTGTGTACCATAACTATAGTTTCACATGAACTTGTCAATCATGTTTCTCATACATGTATTGAAGTACAATAATATATTGTTTTATTGATCCCCAAGTTAATTCAAACTAATCCATGTTGAAAAACAAATCTCTTACTAGTAATCTCCCTTTGACCATTTTTTTAACAGCTTAAATTCGTTTTTTGTACATTATTATTCCTTATTAATCACCTTAATAATAAAAGAAAATACCAATTCTTATGCAAATCAGAAATGTTACATACAGACATCGCGAGTGGTCATGCTTGGTCGTACTGGAAGTGTGCGCCACATGATGGTGTCTCGTTGCTCGTCTGGTATGGCAATCTTCAGGAACCCCTGCATGTCACTTATGCTCGGCAGTTTGCCTAACTGCAATTTAAACATAATAAAATCATGAAATCCTACACATTTACCTCTCTATGATGAACTTTTTTAAGGCTCTTAGCAATAATTTCAACACAACACTTTACTTGATCTAAAACACCTAGATCCTAATGAGCTGTTTGATGGCCACAGTAAGTAAAGAAGGAACACTTGTGTCGCATGTATTGTATTCTTTTAAGACTCTTAAGATTAAAAATGGTCGCACCAAAATCTTCTTCGAATATTTTCTGTTCATATCTGCACAAGCCTTACTCTTTTTTTTCGACACCAAAGGTTAGTTTAACTTCCCTTAAAAATGTTAAATGTTGAAACAATAAATATATCCTTTTTTTTTACAAAACAAAATGCAGAATAAACAAAAGATAATAGAAAATGTTGCCCATGTGCAAACTGCTGCAGGCCTGCCACTGACCTGGGTCTGCGCGGCATTGGATTCCTGCATCTCCTTGAAGTTCTTCAGGACGAGCACAGCCGACGAGAGGGAGGTGAGATAGTAGCCCCCCTCGCCGTTGAGCAGCGAGGGGTGGAGCAGGCCCCACATGTAGTCTGCCTCTATCTCCACCGAGACGATGCCACACTGGATCAGCACGTAGATCAGCACGGGAAGGAAGTCGTCTGCCCCAAACACGGGTGGGGAGCAAGAGCTGTGGGGTTGCTGGGCAACCTGGAAAGGGAGAGGTCAGTGCTGCTTAAAAAGGGAAAGAACTGATGAGGTTAGAGGTGCAAAGATCAAATCAAATAAATTATAATCAATACTTAAAAATGTTCTCTACTTAAGGGAAACAGTAATTCTTTTATTGCCTAGTTTCTGCACACTATGAATGTGCTACAAAGGCTAAGCTATATACTGGGGGAATGTACACTTTGGATGTGCTACAAAGGCTAAGCTATATACTGGGGGAATGTACACTATGGATGTGCTACAAAGGCTAAGCTATATACTGGGGGAATGTACACTTTGTTTAGCACTTTGCGTATGTTTTAAAAAGACAATCAGCAAACAATCATGTTCCAGCTTTCTCAAGGGTATAAGCAATCACATGCCACCATATTAACCCTTTACCAATCAAGATTGGCATCTGACCTCTTGTAGTCCATAAGAAATTCAAAATAAATTAAATACATTTTTTTTAAGATTCAAGCTGTAAACACTTTATTTCCTACCCTAAAATACTGATAAACAGCAAACGGCATAACACCTTAACAGCCTGCAAGTTACTCGCAGGCTATAATGGTTTAATGTTGAATGCATATAGTCATTTTTAATATGCTTTGGAACAGGAAAGGGTTAAAGACAATCATGGCAGACACGTACATATTTGTAGATGGTGGAGGTAGCAGACAGGAGGTGTTCCAGCTTCTTCAACGGGGAGTAGGACTTCTGCATCTTGGTGAAGTAGTGCTTCACCTGGTCAAGGGTGCTGCCATCTGGAGGGGCAACGCCCTTCTGGGAAAACACACGGATATATTAAACCACATTGTGAGAAATCTGGGCTAAATACATGTGTGTAAAGTGTCGTCCCAGATAAGCCTGTACAGTCCGCTTAGGCTTATCAGGGACAATACTTTCCATTTTGAGGAATTTGTTCGTATAAACACAGTATCTTAGAAAGGCAATTCAAGTCTAGGCAGAAAGTGTTGTCCCTGATTAGCCTGTGTGGTTGGCACAGGCTAATCAGGGATGACACTTTACACACATGAATTTAGCCCAGTTTTCCCACAACAAAGCTATATTGCTTATTTCAGGGGTAATTGTGTTAATTGCAAAGTTTATGAGGTCCTTCTGCAGTTTATGGCTGCATTCTGTTAGGATCTATCAGTGTCACAGCACACCTCAAAGAAATTAGTAGTTCATAAAAGTTGGGACTTATACAGAAATACAGCTGTTTCCAGCTATAAAGTGTTTTTACAGAAAGATATTTAACTTTGTTCAGTTCTTGACCTGTAAGTGGGAAATACCAGAGCACCTGGTTGCCAGCATACATGTCCAGTACCACTGGCAAAACACACAATCTATAATTTTTTATGGCCTCATTGGCGTCACACTGATCACATGCACAGTGATACAGAATGTTCATTTTCATATGAGACATGAGCAAAATTCATATTTTGGTGTGTTTTAATGTGAGCTCATGGTTTTCTAATATTTAATGTTTTTTCATTCATTTATTTTCATAGTGTGTCTCTATTTGGCAAGTTTTAATTTGACGCATTTTCATTACATGTATATAGTATTACAAAGAATAATTTACATAGTCATACATTTTACACATTCATTGTTTCAACATTAAATTTTGCTATTTAAATAATGCAGAATCAATAATAATATGTAATGATACACAAATCTAATAGATTACAAGCAAAATACAATTCATAGTTTTCAATAATAAAATAATCATAAACAGATTTACACAAATTAAAAA
Source organism: Dreissena polymorpha (assembly GCF_020536995.1). Taxonomy (NCBI): domain Eukaryota; kingdom Metazoa; phylum Mollusca; class Bivalvia; order Myida; family Dreissenidae; genus Dreissena; species Dreissena polymorpha. The sequence continues at coordinate 62,186,281 of NC_068369.1, read as the reverse complement.
AACAAAGCCTTGAAAAGTGCAAAGGTAAGCAGACGTCTCACTCATATCTAGACAATACAAATTAATGGCAATTTGTTTGTATGAATAGACTATGCACTTCTATTATGCACAATAAATATTGTTTTCATTTGATCTGCAATTACTGTGGACTAGTATACATTCCATAGTCTGCATTGTTTCAATGTTATTTCCACCCCAGACACAGTGTAAAAAGTTCAAATTACCTGAATTCCAATCTCTTCAGAAGTTTTTGTTCTTGCATACTTTATGTTAGCCAACAATAGACGAATGCTTCCATTTCTGAAAGCATAAAGCATATCAATTATACACATGAATTTTATCTTGTATTACATGCATGACTTGTATCTGTCACTGTATTCTTCCCATTTAACCCTTTGCATGCTGGGAAATTTGTCGTCTGCTAAAATGTCGTCTGCAGAATTACTAAAATTAGCATTTTCTTCGATTGTTTTCAAAGAATACTATCAGAATAGCAAACAGTTTGGATCCTGATGAGACGCCACGTTCTGTGGCGTCTCATCTGGATCCAAACTGTTTGCAAAGGCCTTTAAAATCGGTTCCCGCACTGAAAGGGTTAATGGCTTTTATGAGCTGTGTCCATATTTATTGCAACAATACCTATTAAAGTAAGACACGGTACATTTATGTCTGAGTTGTTGTAGTAACTATAAAGTTACATAAACGTTGTGCAAATTAAATAAAAAACTTTGACATTTTACATTATTATATACCAGTAGTAAAATTTACGATTTTTTTACACAGTAATTGTTTATGAACTAGTCAAAAGGTTTTTCAACATGTACATAATGAAATGTATTTCAGGTATTTAAAAAAGGGGAATTTAAAAGCACTTTCCATTGAATTACAAACACAAAATAGTGCAGGACTGTGTAATTTTGTTTTTTTGTCCATAAAAGTACTATTTTCTAATTTTTAAACTTTTATTATAAAGGTACAAAAATGCAATCTCATATTTTCTTTGATTCAAGTTAATAATTTGCCTAGCAAAACAATAAATAATAAATCAACCAGATTCGTAAATGTTCATAATAAGCAAAACTTTTTTTGCAAAACACTTTTCAGGCCACCTACCTAGTGTATTCATTGACAAATAGATTGTAAATGTGCTGCTTTAATGGCTGAATGACACACACGTGAAGGGCCCCCTCTATGATGGCATCAATGTTCAGAATCTCATCTTTTCCCAACTGCAAGAACAAAAACATAATTTTAACTGCATGGTTCCAATTGGTTTATATTGGTGAAAATTTCATAGAAACAGGTACTGGAGTTGGATGTGTTGTCTGACACCTTATTGTTTATGCCTACATCCACGTTGTTAAGAATGTCTACAATAACTATACAAGGAACTTTGTGTGCATGTTGACTTGTTAGGGGGCCCAATAAAACTGGCACTGATTGTTTTATAACAGTGAAACTTACCACTTTCGTATTAAATCTTTTTCACTGAGATTAAAACAAAACCCAACATATTACAGTACAAAAAAAGAAAGAAAAAATGGCGTCAGTTTAACCATTTTTTATTCAACCTCGATAATAGGCAATTAAGAATTTATACCTCACTATGATCAATTGTAAAATTATAATCAAGAATCAAAATGAAACAAACAAATAAGCAAAAAATCCATTTTCAGAAAATGTAAGCAAACCAATCGCGAGTTTTTTGTCATTTGTTCTTAAAAATGCAAAACAAAACAAATCATGATCAATGTTTGCACTTAACAACATGATCCCGCATACAAATTGTCGACCTTAAAAACAGTTAATGGGTAACTTAAAACGTCTTCAAACATGCGCAAAAACAATGAGACTACGAACAATCAAAGAGTCATCATGACATACAGGAACTTAGAATTTCAAAGATCAACTTCCTGTTAATTACCAAAGACACAAAGGTACAAAGTTCATGCAAAATGCATGTCTATGCCAGATACTATGCTTTAATATCTGAACATTTCATAGTTCTCAAGGTTGAAAAACATACAGATATAATAAGATCCAATTATAAGCTAGCAAAAACCATAAAGCATAAACATGAAAATGATCTCACAGTCAGCTAAATAAAGCACAAAATTAATTATATCAGATTACTAAAGCAAAGCTTTGTGTTCTACAACCACAAATATTTGAAACATGGCTTGAAATTGGACAACTATGTCTGTAATGATTTTACCAAAAAACAGAAAGTCCAATGGAAAGAGGCAATGAGAAATAATTATGTTTAATCATATTCACTGTCTTTTTAGTTTTATGCAACAACCACATTTAAATCATTAGATAACAAGAAAAGTGTTTGTCAGAAACACTTTGTTCCCTTCTGCGCCGCTTTGTCTTAGTATTTTTGACCTTTGACCTTGAAGGATGACCTTGACCTTTCACCACTCAAAATGTGCAGCTCCATGAGATACATATGCATGCCAAATATCAAGTTGCTATCTTCAATACAGCAAAAGTTATTGCAAATGTTAAAGTTGGCGCAAACCAACAGACCAACCAACCAACAGACAGGGCAAAAACAATATGTCCCCCACTATAGTGGTGGGGGATATGTCCCCCACTATAGTGGTGGGGGACATAAAAATCTTTTAAAAGAAAGAGCACATGAAAACTGACGCATGGTCATTTGACCTATTGACCCTGACCTGCTACCACTTGACCTACTACACTTGACCTGGTAACAATCTTTGAATCTGATTTGCTAACAAGATGTACCTATAAACAACCAGCCTTATGATCCTGACAAGATTTCATATGAAAAAACTGACATTTGACCTTCTGATACTAACCTGGTAATGCTTGACCTTTGACTCCTGACCTACTTTTCACACTGATATAAATCCACCAGAACAATTGATCCATGACGTTTTTAATAAATGTGACCTACAAGCATATGACAAACTGACCCGTAACTTAAATCAACTCTGACCTACAACTTACACTTCACCTACTGATGTGGTTACACTTGACAAAGGACATAATTATTATGGACCTTCTTATACTTAACCTACTGACCTGGTTACAATGAAGCCATATATTTGACCTTGAAGGATGACCTTGACCTTTAACCACTCAAAATGTGCAGCTCCATGAGATACACATGCATGCCAAATATCAAGTTGCTATCTTCAATATTGCAGAAGGTATCGCAAAACTTTAACCAAGGTTTAAGTTTTGGTACAGAATGAGGTTTTTAATAAATATGACCTACAAGTATATGACAAACTGACCCATAACTTATAACAACTCTGACCTAAAACTTACTCTTCACCTACTGATGTGGTTACACTTGACAAAGGACATATGGACCTTCTTATACCGGAACCTACTGACCTGGTTACATCCCCTGACCTATCGACCTTGTTACATTCCCTAACCTACTGACCTGGTTTCTTTCCCTCTCAATCAGGTCCTCCAGCTCTCCCTCTCCATGCTTCACTAGGTAGTTCTTGATTCCCGTCATGAACTGACGCACCTGAACAGAAACAAGTCATAAATACATATTGCTTGATTTACTATAAACAGTTACATATTGCTGTAACAAGAAGACTGTTAATATAATTAGCCATAATATTGACAACGCTCATAAAAGATGGCACGCCCAGCTCTACCAAATTTATACAGTTGTCTAAATCAAGATAATTCTACAGCTTTTCTGTTATTAGAATAAACATATAAGTGTTTCCATTCAATTACAAATGTATAAAATATCATTAACTTAAAACCACTCAATTTGAAATTTACAACACTGTTAATGAAAAGTATAGAATCAATTAGATTTATAATAAGATGACTTTACTTTCAGGTACACAAATCAAACATTTCAGTTAGTAAGACTTATCTTTCCATTCAGTTCAAAAATGATTTTTTAATGTTCAAATAACTAAACAAAAATCCCACGTTCACATATGTTCTCAATTTAACATCTCCATTCATAATAATCGCTTACATTTCTGGTAATGTTGTGAGGGTTGGTATCGTGACTCTCCAGCGTGCACTGTATGAAGTTATAAATAGTGCTGCCGAACGTTGTGTCCCGGTTCTTAGACAAACCGATAATGTATTCACGCACAGTCCGGTCTGGGTGCCGATTGCGACTCAACTGATGGAGTAGACGAGGATTGGCTGCAGATGAAGAACACAATGGAATAAAATCAGATCCCAATAATACATGTCTCAGGTTTGCTTGTTTAAACTATAGAATTATTTGACAATAATTATGTTCACAGCAATCAGAAGTCATTCCTTTTCTATTGTGATATGATAAAATCACGTAACTGAATGGTTCCATGTTAAGCATAATAAAAAAGTGAAACTACAAGTTATGTTAAAAGCAGAATTTGGTATGCCATTTTGCAGATATGATAAGGATATTAATAATATATATCATTTACAACTGATCAATTTTATGTTTTATGAAATAATTACCCAATATCTTTATTAGATGTTACATCTTGGATGAATTGGTTATTTCATTAAAGTTCTAACCAAAAATTTATAAGGATGGTAACCCCTCTGAAAAAGCTCCAAATTGTGATTACCCTTAGATCTAAACTAACGTGTATGACATACCTAAAGCAGGTACAATCTTTTCATGCAAGTCCGTTGCAAACAAGGGAATGCTGTCACTATTCTTCTCTGTAACAGTCTCAGAATGTGATGTGGATTTCTCATTCACAATAGTTTTGTCTGATTGACTTTTCTGAGCATGGTCAATACCTATTGCGAGGTTCTCTGCAGACAAATCTGATGCCAAACTCAGACGTTTTTCCACACTTTCACAATCATCATTTCCGGGAACACATGGGGCGTATTTCTGACTAGACACTTGCCACGCCCTGATTCGGTCATGAGGATCAATGGCAGGGAGAGGGGGTGGGGCCTGGCAAGGGGGAGGGGAAGTAACAGGATTGTGGGGAGAGTCTATTTGTTTACTGATGTGCATGATTTTAGCAGCAATTCCATGCTCCCAGGGCATGTGAAACAAAGTCCCATTACTTTGCATGGAAGAACAAACATATGGCGAGTTAGTGTTACTGTTTAAATTGTCATATTCAGAATGGGGTCCATAGATTTGGAATGGCTGCATGGGTCTGAGAGTCAGTTCAGGGTTCCGTGACGTGATCATGTCCTCTGCAGTAGAGCCTTCGGAGTACATCACTTTGTGTTCGTCTGATACCGTTTTGCTGTACACTGGGAACTTGTTTAATGTTGCATTCGCCTGATTATGATTTTCATCAAATGCAGCAAGGAAATGTAGAGGGTCAGGGTTAGTGGTTGAGTTTTTCAAAGTTTCTTGTCTCCACAAGTCTATTTTCATCGTTACTTCATTCATTGACCTGTGATTACTGACAGCAGTGTGCAATAAGTTTTTTGACACTTTTGTTTTTCTTGGTATTGGCATTGGCTTTGCTTGCTCTTTTGGGGAAAGCTTACTATCCACCCAGGCCAGTCCGTAAGGATTGGTCTCAAAATTTCTATAGATTTGTGTTTTGAAGGCTGAACAAGTTCAAGAGATATTTCAAACACATCCTCATCATCTGTAGATTCGGAATCGTGTTCGTTATTTTCTGACACTTTAATTTCATCGGTATCAATTGTCTCTCCTGATACAGGAGTTAGTTTATGACAGTCAGTTGATGGTCTTCGCCTTTGACCCACGCCGACAGCGGGTGCAGACTGTCTGCGTATCTTTTTGGCCATCTGCTTTGGACCTTTTTGTCCTTATCATCTTGACTAATGGCATCAAAGGGTTCAGTGTATATTGGACTTCTCATGGTGGATAATGAGTTAGTGGATATGGATTTTCCAAACGAAGGGCTCTTTAACTTGCACACTGGACTGGTCTGAGTTTGAACAGAAGTAATCATAGGTCTGTCATCACAGTCCTCAGTATCCGCATCGTCTGCTTCACTATGGCAACCATTGCTATTGTCTGATTCAAGGTCACTCTCCTTGTCTTGCACAGTTTGCACTTCGGAGCACTTTTCAGTGTCTGTAATAATTTTGTCATTGCTTTGTTTGCTACTGGATGCTAATGGTTCAAGACGGTTCACATCAGGTCGAACAGTGCACACTTTTTTGGTAACAACAGAAGAATTAGCACTTGAGTAGTAGTCATTGTCTTACTTGTGATCACAGTTTCCTCTTGTTTTGTAGCATCTTTACTCATGTCCAATTTATCCAGACTGACATTTAGGTCTTTAATCACACATTTATCACTGTGCCAGTTTTCAGTGAACACTTCTGTATCATGGTGGTCAAATGCCTGAGCCTTTGACACAGATTTTGGACTCAAAAGCTGATGCTGTAAATGCTGACGAATATCCGAATGAACACTTCCCATTTTAGGATCTGCATAATTGTTTTTCCAAATATCCTCGTAATCACTCATTTTGTCAGAGAGATTGCTCCGCCAGTAATATTCCTCCGTACTGTTTGTTGGCTGGAGAAATCCTTGTGGACTTAGCACAAGAGTGTCATGATGAAATTTATTTGGTTTAGCATACGGAACCAATACCTGGGAATCCCGTTTGGATAGCCTGATATCCACTCTATTTTCCTTGTCATTAACATGTAGCACAAACTCGTGGCTTCCTCCTACATTTGTATCCTCAGAGACTGAAGAGAAACTTGACATTTTTATCTGTTACATGGCTTTTCGAAGTCACATGCTGCGTTGACACTAAATGATGTGTTTTTGAGGACACATGACTACTAAGTTTTGATTCACTTTTTGACTGGTGAAAGGTCCTCATAAATCCACTTTCTGAACACCTGGTATGAAAACTGTCTTGCTGTTGTGTCACACTGTGCTGACAGGCAGAAGTCACTGATGTAAAATTAATATCTCTGTCAGGCTTTTGAATTAGGTAAGAGGAAAAGTCTATCACAGAATGTTTTGGGGGAGTGTTGTCTCGGAGGATAGCATCTGACTGGCTATACGCCATCACAGTTGACTTTTTAATGCTGATTGGTTCGCTCTGTGATTTGTTCATCCCTGATGATATCTCTGACAAATTAGACCGACTGGATGATCGACTCTGGCTGTCGTACTTAGCAGATGTCCAAAAATCTGAAAGATGGAAAATATTATGCTTGTAACGCTTTTAAAAATCCTTCCATGGCAAGTATTACACATTTTCACATCTGTACTTAAATTCAGATTTCCCTAAAAACCTGAAAACCAGGTAATGAAACCAGCCAAGATCGTTTTCATTTTAGTTTGATAATGTCACTACCTGTCTCTGAGAAAAGGAGGTTAAATGCATGAAACTTTAACTGTTTCCGTGTGCTTTAACTGTTTCGCAAGATTAGACTGTGCTGTTTAGTACAGGCTAATCAGGGACACTACACTGCGCCTAAACTAGATTTTTTGCTAAGAGGAGACTTACTCTAAAAGAAATATTACACAAGAGCGTAAAGCTCTGCCTTAATTGGCTAGTCTGGGGTGACATTTTAAGTACATTCATTAAGCACCTATTTTGCGCACAACGCTTAAATAAAATTGCCTTACCTTGACCTAGCATAGCGAGGGAGTCAAGCTCCTTGATGGTTCGAGCCTTCAGAACAGCAGGGGGCAGCGCCAGCTTGTGGGGGAGGTCCTCCCTGGAACATGCATTAAACACTGTACTGACTTATGGTCACAAATACCTTGCAGACAAAGTCATGAAATTATTTTAGAGCTACTTCATTTTACAACTTTAGCACATTCACAAAAACATCCATGGCTTGACTTTAAACAGTAGCAAATAAAAACAATATAATATAAATATAATTAATTGGCATTATTCTTTTTATCTGTCTTTCTGAAAATTCTCAAGAAAAAATACTTAATATTACGCCAGTCAAGTAGATGATGTAATGATGTAATTACAGTATCCAAAAAAACCCATACAGAGCCTTAAGTGAGATGCTAAATAGAGCAAGCTAAGAGATTGATACATACTTTTGGAACAATCAGGATCGGAAAAACAGTGACTAGCATCATTTATGTTTTATTTGGTCGACTTGTATTGCACAGATAAGTAAAGCATAATTATGTATTTTTAAGAAATAAAAACATATCTGCAGCCATACAGTTCTCAAAAAAAAATTAACTTTCAGTATACAATAAGTGATACCTACAAACTAAACCAAAATCCATATGGTTAAATTCCTACTGTGAAACATCCAAATGCAAACCTCGACATATATTCTATAAAAGTCTAACTTAAAATATTACACTTCCACGTGCGATCCATTGACATTAATACTTATACATATCTGGAAAATTACAATAATGATATACAATTTGCTGAAATATTTCCCAGCATTCTCATGGCAATTTATTATCGTTCTCATATCAACGTCAAACACTTTGTCCTTCTATCGTTTTACACATGTATGTTTGGTGACTCTAGATAATCTAATGATAATGGCGTTTACATGTCCCAAACATATAAAGGACAAAACCTTGCGTTTATCATTACCATAAGTCCAATTTTATCAGTTACCTCTCTTTATTTTATAGATGGATGTGATAAGTACTTAAGTATACTAAATAGAATATTTTTTAGGACTCCATCCGAGTACATTCAAACCGCAGATGAAATGAATGCCATGCATATCAGAGGAAGAGTAGACTTTTGCACTTAACAATGAAAACAAGACCTTGGTACCAGTGTTTCCTGGAAGCACCTGCAGCCGGCCCTTTTACTGTAAACTAAGAATCTTGGTGCCTGCTACTTTTCCCCAAATATCAATTCAAAACAACAAAACAAGATGTGTTTGTGAAACACAATGTCCCCCTATATGATGCTTGACCTTGTAGGATGACCTTGACCTTGACCCTTCACCACTCAAAATGTGCAGCTCCTTGAGATACACACGTATTTCAAATATAAAATTGCTAGCTTCATTGCAGAAGTGACATTACATGGGCAATTTTGACCCATATGTTTGACCTTGAAGGATGACCTTGACCTTTCACCACTCAAAATGTGCAGCTCCATGAGATACACATGCATGCCAAATATCAAGTTGCTATCTTCAATATTGCAAAAGTATTCATAAAATAAGCGATTTGGGCCACATATTTGACCTCTGACCTTGAAGGATGACCTTGACCTTTCACCACTCAAAATGTGCAGCTCCATGAGATACACATGCATGCCAAATATCAAGTTGCTATCTTCAATATTGCAAAAGTATTCATAAAATAAGTGATTTGGGCCACATATATTTGACCTCGGACCTTGAAGGATGAACCTTGACCTTCCACCACTCAAAATGTGCAGCTCCATGAGATACACATGCATGCCAAATATCAAGTTGCTATCTTCAATATTGCAAAAGTATTCATAAAATGAGCGATTTTGGCCACATATATTAAACCTCTGACCTTGAAGGATGACCTTTCATCACTCAAAATGTGCAGCTTCATGAGATACACATGCATGCCAAATATGAAGTTGCTATCTTCAATATAGCAAAAGTTATTGCAAAATGTTAAAGTTGGCGCAAACCAACCAACAGACCAACCAACAGACCAACCAACAGACCAACAGACAGGGCAAAAACATATGTCCCCCACTACCATAGTGGGGGCCATAAAAATGCATGTTTTAGTTCTTAGTCACTGGCTTCTTTGAAAATATAACTGGCTACTCAAATTTTTATGTAGAACACTGCTTGGTACGTCTTACGTCTGAGTAAATTATGGAAACAAGGATTCACTTATTTTAGATAATTTTTTCATACTTAACATCAACACAAGCACCCTCCTAAGAGAGCTTTGCAGGCCGACACTCATAAGTTACACTACACTTAACTCATATTCACTTGTGATCACAGTAGTATACTACGAATTCTGATAATAAGAATTCAATGGGAAACAAAGCGGCTACATACACTACACTAACCTCATAGTCTCTTGTGACCACAGTTTTATGCTACATGTTCAGGTATCAGTAGCAAACAGAGAGGTTACATTACACCATACTAAATTAATACTCACTTATGATCACAGTAGTATGCTATCAGTTCTGGTATGGAGGGGAAGAGTCGAGCAGACCCCTGCAGATGGTACCCGGCCTCTACAAGCTGTATCAGGTAGTGATCTATGTCGGAGAGCCCTTGGGGTCTGGAAATTGCACAGACAGGGCCATCACCTTGTCCTGGCTTGACGCCCCGAACTATGAAAACCTACATTATGAAACAAAAGTTCTAAATTTGAAAAGCATCATGAGCATTTGCATTTTGTTAAAAGGAGTTACTGGTGTCTGACTAAACAAGGGGCCATCTTAAAAATAGTATGGGAAATACTACATTTTTAGTAACAGCTGATAATACTTTTGCTAAAAAACATTTTTGTATTCCTTCCAAACTGGCAATGACCGATTTCTTAAACATACATTTTACAAGGAGCAACGTAATAACTATTGTAATAACCTATGCCACATATGTTTTGGATAATCCCTTTCTTAGCCAGTGTAAGCTGACCTTAACATATTCCATCCAGCTTTAATTTGACCCGGTCAATCTTGAAGTTTGACCTTAATGACCTTGATTTATATGACACTTGCAGTGAAATGTTAGGTCAAACAATTTGACTGCATCATGTCGGACATGTTATTTATAATGTATCATATAAGAATATGATAAACTACACATCAATTTTAATATTCTAATTTTTAAGAGACAAACAAAACAAGATTTGTTAGCGTTGGAAAAGCTATTAATGTAATGTTCAATTTATAAGCTAAAAAAGCACTTGTTTAAAAGCATTTGACATTTAAAAAAAAAAATTACAAAAGATGTAAACAATTTACAAATTGTTTGTGAAAGCGATATCAAGAACGTTTGACAGTTTATATATTATCACATAAATTGCACTTCAGTTTCTTTCCACTTTCATATTTTTTTGCTAATATATAAGCTAACAACTATTCAGGGCAATTGAAATGCTATTATTTTTATTCTTTCCACTTTAATTGACTTAATTCAAACTCAATTTATTATTTAACTGTTTGTCAGGGTTATAATAGCCTATTAATCATAATTGATCAGATCGTTTTCAACAATAAAATCCTGCTGGCAATCCTACTTCAATTTTTATCTTAATGGCAAAACCACAATTTTAATAGGCTGTAGAATTACCGTAAACTCTGTTCAAGTAGTTTATTTGCTAATGATTTATAACAACATGACACTTCCCTATTTAAAAGAAATGATTTGATAGATTTTAATCTTCTTAGTGTCAAAAAAGTTTATTTAAATTAAGAAAAGTTTAAAGTATTAAGAACATGTCATATAAGAAGAAGTTTAGAATGTCAAAAAGGGTTTAAATAGTACCTACCATTGCACAATTTATGAATTTTGTGATTTAATATTATTACATGTTTTATGATGAAAATTTATGTTATTCAGCCATTATCTGAGTATTTACTGCCTCAAGCACAGACTGTGCATCATAATTGCCTAGATATATAATGATACATAAGTATATTTTACTTAATACGCCATAGACCCATGTGGAGGGTGTAAATGTTATATTTTGTGTTACACTACATATATTGTGAGACAATAACGTACCTATCAAAACAAACCAGTGTTAAGTATATATTTGCATTCTTAAACTGAAATGTTAGAATCGTTTGTTGAAAAAAGACCCTAGTTTTCCCATGACAACATACCCCACCATAGCATGCCCATTGCATGAGGTCACTTACCCCGATATCCCTGTCCTTGAGCAGATGGACGGCCCCATTCCGCCCCCACTTTTGGAAGGAACCATATCGGGTGTGTCTTCTGCAGACGCTCCAACAGCGTGATCTGTCGGTGGTCGGATCCCGACGTTGATGACCGACTCGGGCTCCGGTTGTCGCTCCGGATAACCGCTCCCCTCCAGGGCCTGTCGTGAAATACAATGTATCAGTTAGTATATCAAAAGCATTATGACCATGTATAGGATTAGCTACTGTGAAACCAATGTAATTCCTCATACGCTAATTTGGTGTGAATTATTGTTAGTTCGCTCACTAACAAAAGTCAAATTCACAAAATCAAATGATCAACTAAAGTTTATGTCAGAATTCTTATATATCAAGAAGTTATATGTGAGATGTAAGGGGGGAAACCAGTTGTGACATGTTAGAAAGTGGAAGTTCCCTTGTTTTGTATTCGCAAATATTTGAGGTAAGCACTTTCAAACTGAAAGCTAAAGAAGTCTCAGAAAACCTATTGTTGCTATATTTAGGCATAAAGATTCCTTGCTGAATATGCAGATAGTGATGATAAAATGTAATTTTACAACGAGAATATGCTTTCAGTAAGTAAATTGGACTAGCTGTTAATCAATTACTGAATTATTTTATTTTGTTCTTGATTTTTTATCAATTTTTAACTGAAATTATATTGCTCTACTGGTGATAGTATAATTTCTTCCTCTTGAGAAAACAGATTTATCTGACAGAATACATCTGAAAGGTAATTATTGCTTTATTCGTTGTAAGCACGTATCAATCCGCAGTGTGTTCGCGTTTTCTAAAACAGTATGATAATCTTTCTGCCATTAGAAGATGCTAAATCATCCCTAAAAATCATCAAACTTCACCCTTGCCCACATAGCATATTAAATGAACAATAAATTAACATCACCTGTCAACTTTGTGACAAGGCAAGCTTATCGTCAACAACGGCTGATAGATTGTTGATGTGTGCTAACAAGAGAGACAATATTTACTGTAAAGAGACTTTTTACTACAGCATCGCACGAACCTGCCTTTGAAATCAGTAATCAAGCTTAGACCATTGCATATTATCATTCTAACCCTTTAATACCTTGCCATATAACAATATTACAAGATTTAGTTTCTATAAACAGCTTAAAGCCAATTATAATGTAGCTGACTTACTGATCGCAGATGGAGATATGAATAAAATAAGTCCTGATTAACAGATTGTCAACTTGTACCATTTATACATTAAATTGACATAGCAGTCTGAAAACACACAGCTTGAAACACTCCAGACAAGTGACTTGCATTGACAAACATAATCAGGGATTTCTGTTAAGTTGAAGTAGTTTGGTGAGAATAACCTTACAAGGTGTGCTGGCTGACCACAAACTGCTGATTGTACAGACAGAGTGTAGTGTCACCTTGATTGTACAGACAGAATGTAGTGTCACATTATGCATACCAGTACAATGATAAATTGAAATATTCAGAAATCATGAAATTAAATGAAGCCTCTAAAGAATACTACAATACATTTATAACAAACAGATTTGTTTAATAACTTTTATGAGAATGTGCTACATGAAAATGTTAGTGTTGTTTAAAAAGGAGAAGAAACTACAACATAAAAATACCATAATTATAAAAGTGCAAAAAGCTCATCCAAAATATGTTTTAGGGAAGGACCAAAAAAGATAACTCCCACCACAATGCATTTCATTCCATTTTAATGGGTTTGAAACGACTGATGCACGTGGGTTAATTTATTTGATTTTAGTGTTGATTATAAAACCACAAAGGCTTACAAAAAGTATTGTTCCCTCTGCATAACATCCTTGAAATTTCCCCAACAATGCTTTTAATAGCAAATTTATGTTAACAAGCCACCAGTCAAAGGCAGATGAAAAGTTAAGTGATTCTGACATGTCAACATTCTGACCAGTCAGCCATAAACATTATCATACAGAAATATACAAGTATGCAAGTTCTCAATTACTCAATGGCCCAGATTTTATGCACGAAAAACTTGTACTCCAGCATGTTTTACAGAAATACTGACATACTTTTAAGAGTCATAAACCATTGCTCAGCCTTGTCAAATAGTTTTCACTCAAACATGTTTAAGACCACAGAAGGGGAATCCCGTATTTTTTTTGTATATCTTCTATAATAGAAACAAGGAGTGCAACTTCATTTGCCGAAAAACTACACCATCTTTACTGTAAACCATCTAACTCGAACATTTTTTATAGAATTAACTACACACCAGTTGTTTTCGAAAGCTAATAAAATAATTTATCAGAAAAAATTAACATCAGTACCATTGATCCAGCAGTATTTCGATACCAGCCCTCAGAAGTTGACACTCAAGGAAAAAAATTTGGTCAGACACAAATATGTCCAATAAAGCTTCATTTTCCGATCGTTTCAAACAGAAAAAACACAAAGATAACATGACTGTTCATCATTTAAACAATTATTTCCCGTTCAATAAACATTAATGAATCGATGACAATACATTTTATAGTCATTCGCACACCATCAAGTGTTTTTCACTCCGATGTGTACATGTAAGTAAACAAGATGCGTTTGTGAAACACAATGTCCCCCTATATGACGTTTGACTTTGAAGGATGACCTTGACCTTGTGAAGGATGACCTTGACCTTTCACCACTCAAAATGTGCAGCTCCATGAGATACACATGCATGCCAAATATCAAGTTGCTATATTCAATATTGCAAAAGTATTCATAAAATAAGCGATTTGGGACACATATATTTGACCTCTGACCTTGAAGGATGACCTTGACCTTGACCTTTCACCACTCAAAATGTGCAGCTCCATGAGATGCACATGCATGCCAAATATCAAGTTGTTATCTTCAATATTGCAAAAGTATTTATAAAATAAGCGATTTGGGCCACATATATTTGACCTCTGACCTTGAAGGATGACCTTGACCTTTCACCACTCAAAATGTGCAGCTCCATGAGATACACATGCATGCCAAATATCAAGTTGCCATCTTCAATATTGCAAAAGTATTCATAAAAAGAGCGATTTTGGCCATATATATTTGACCTCTGACCTTGAAGGATGACCTTGACCTTTCACCAATCAAAATGTGCAGCTTCATGAGATACACATGCATGCCAAATATGAAGTTGCTATCTTCAATATAGCAAAAGTTATTGCAAAATGTTAAAGTTGGCGCAAACAGACCAACAGACCAACAGACAGACCAACAGACAGACAGACAGACAGGGCAAAAACAATATGTCCCCCACTACTATAGTGGGGGACATAAAACCAGGAGGTTTAATTTGTGAAGGAAGTGTGGGAATCCTCTGACGTCATTCGATAAAGCAATGTGTTTGCATGCGTTCTTTTTATTGGTTGGGCGGAATTTCCCCGAGGATCTCCGTAAAAAGGTGAGTGAGAAAA